>NC_053432.1:40891958-40954067 GCF_007990345.1 Gossypium hirsutum
TCTCTCGCATGTGTTTCTCCGTCTGAGATTGAGGTTCAGTCTAATATAACCTACGATGAAGAACCAATTCGTATCTTGGCACACGAGGTTAAAAAATAGAGAAATAAGAAAATTTTGTTAGTAAAAGTGATGTGTCATAGACACAGTGTTGAAAGAGGCTATGTGGGAGCCTGAAGACGCTATGAGACAACAATATCTGAATCTGTTCAACGGTAAGATTTTCGGGGACGAAAATCCATAAGGGGAGAGTATTGTAACAACCCGGTTTAGACCCTAGTCAGAATAGTGGTTTCAGGACCATAAATTCGAGTTAGAAAAAATTATTTTAATATCATTTTCTGTGTTTACATTATGTGAATTAGTATGTGTGAAATTTCATATGAAAATTTAATCGTTTTGTGTGCTCAATTTGATAAAAGGACCTAATCGTATAAAGTGTAAAAGTGGCCAACTAATTGAATAATGGCTTAATTGATGTGTCTTCTTAGATGTGAGGTCTTTATGATGCAAATAGACCATGGTTATAATTAAATGACATTGATGGACATTAGTAGATGGAATTTTAAATGATAATAATAAGGTTATATGGTAAACTAATTAATAATGTTAATAAAAATAAAACGCAAATGAAAATAAGGCCATTAACACTTTTTTTAGCCAAAAATCAAAGGAAAAAAAAAAAAAAAAAGATTCACCTAGGGTTCGACCATTGATTTCTTTGATTAAGGTATGAGTTTTGTTTTGCTTTTGATAATTTCTATGTTTTTGTGATCGTTAATTAGTGTTCTATCAAGCCCATGTCTCAATTTCTGATTTTGTTGA
The DNA here is from genome assembly GCF_007990345.1 of Gossypium hirsutum. Lineage (NCBI taxonomy): Eukaryota > Viridiplantae > Streptophyta > Magnoliopsida > Malvales > Malvaceae > Gossypium > Gossypium hirsutum. Next base: position 40,892,781 of record NC_053432.1, read on the forward strand.
TGATTTTGAGTTGAGCCATTGATGACACTATGAGTTTTATGAAGTTTGGTGATAGTATGTGAAAACTTGATGTTGGGTTAATATGTTGTCTTTGAAATTTTGATGAATTTGAGTAATTTAGGCTAAATTGTAAAAAATGAGATTTTGAGGGACTAAAATGTTATGTGTTGGCTTATATGAACACTATGAAAATTCAACTAAGCATGTGTATGTGGAAATTTTGTGTATTTTATGATTTTCTGAATTAGGGACTAAAATGTCAAAATGTGAAAATGTGAGGGCTAATTTGTAAAATCCCTAAATATGTGTTTTTGGATTGATTTGAATGATTTGTTGAATAAAAGGGTTAAATTTGAATTTATTTAGATCAAGAACCAAAGAAAACTGAATTAGATCGGGGAAAGTCAAAAGTCCTTGAGTAGCCGATTTCGTATATTCGAATCCGTACGAGGTAAGTCTATATACAAATAAATGTATTTGAAATGGTTTATTTATGCTTTTATGCTATTGAACAATGATGAATGACTTTATGTCTTGAATATGAGATATCTGAGAAAGTATCGACAAAATTCCGACGTCCAAAAGCCCCATACGAACCATATGAATAGTTAAGATACATATGTTATGACATAGGATTTCTGATATGTGAAATCGTGTAAGACCACGTCTGGGACATTGCCATCGATTGTTTTATGTGTAAGACCACGTCTGGGACATTCGCTTCATATTTGATTTCGTGTAAGGCCCTGTTTGGGACAGTGGCATCAATATTTGATTACTTGTAAGACCACATCTGGGACGTTGGCATTGTATGAGATTTCTGAGATATCCGCGTATCCTTATGATTCCAAACGGTTCAACGAGCATTCCGAGAAAATGAATGAATATGTGTATGTGTATTCGATTCAAGTACCTTTCAATTGTATATTATGTTTGAGAATGAAAGGTAAGTATAAGTACTTTTGTGAACATATGGTATAAGTATGAGAAAATATGATATATGTAAAATGAATGGGAAGTAGTGTATATGACCAGTGGTTGATGAGTATTTGGCTATGATAATGTAATTTAGATGTTAAGCTTATAAAGTATTTATTTTTATGCTACTAAGTGAAAGCTTACTTTGGTTTATATTATTTTTTTATAGATATCGAACACTGAAAGCTCAGAGTCATCGAGGCATATCCCCAGAACTGGTGAAAATTAAAAGTATGCCAAACTTGATAGTTTGCGATTTAATAGCCTGGATTGTGGGTTGGTTGTGATTATGGTGATTTGTATATGAAATGGATGCAATATGACAATGAGGTTTTGATGGCCAAGAGATTTGTATTTGATTTTTATATGTACTTAATTGGGTTTTGTAAAATGGTATGAAAAATTAATGAAGTAAATTAAAGTATAAGACAAAGTTTGGTGTAACTTATGATATAGTATGTTGGTATGAATGTATAATGAATTTGTGATAATGAAATGACATGAAAATGTATGTGGGTGAATAGTTGAAATTGGTATAAATGATGTGGTAATGCTGTAGGGCAATGGGTGGCAATTGTTTCAAATAGCTATTTGTCCACATGGCAAAAGACACGGGCGTGTGGTCAGCCGTGTGTCCCCTGGGGAGTCCTACAATTTAAAGTCATCACGAGCACGGGGCAAGGCACATGGCGTGGCTAGCCCTGGTCCAATCATTTCGACCACGGCCTCACACGGGCGTCATGTGGCCGTGTGGACAGTCAGTATGTAATGCCCCTGTTTTGCCACGGCCTGAAACACGCAAACTGTCCAATGCTGTGTGAGGACACGGCCTGCTACACGGGCGTGTGACCTGTATACTTTGAAAAATGTTTAAGTTTGAAAAAATTGTATGAGTTCGGTTAGTCCCAACCCCTTTCTAAAGCATTTTAGGTCCGTTGACTTATATAAGGACTTCGTAATGAGTGTGACTATGATTCTTGATGATTATGAATTCAATGCTAAAGTTCTGATATGTTTAGTGATTCCCTAACCTTAGTCTAGTGACGGATATGGGTTAGGGGTGTTACAATACTAGACTGATAACTGTATATAAGCAAATTCAACCAAAGGCAATTACTTTCCCAGTTACCTTTAAACCAAGTACACACACGAAGCATGTTCAAGATCGTAACCATTAGATTTACCATCTGTCTAAGGATGAAATGCAGTACTAAATGTACTGAGTTCCCAAAGATTCTTACAATTTGCTCTAGAACAAGAGTAAATGAGATCCATCTGAAATAAGGAGACAGGAACCCACAATCGACAATCTCAGAAACATATAATTCAGCCAACTATCTAAGAGTAATCCATATATACCAGAATAAAGTTTGTAGACTTTGTCAATCGATCAACAATTACCCAAATGCATCTTTCTTCTTGGACACAAGGGTAATCCTTACAAAGTCTATGGTAATTCTTTCCCATTTCCATTTGGTATCGTAACTGGCTGTATAGCCATAAGGCAACTGATGTCAGCTTTTACTTGCTGACATATCAACTTGATATGAATCAAATATCTCGTTCATTCCCCACCAGTACATCTTTTTAGATCATTATACATTTTATTACCAGGATGTATAGACATGTTACAATTGTGAGCTCATTCAAAATCTTCTGTATCATTCTGAACCTTTTGTTACACATATTCTGCCTTTGAATAACAAACAACCATCAGTCCCTATTTGAAATTCTGAGTAAGGAGTCAATTCACTCTGTACCCATTTTGCTTGCGACTTACTATCATTTTTCTGAGCTTCAGAGATCTATGGCAAAAAATTGGTCTAGCTTTTAACTCAGCTATGATTTAACCATCTTCAGACAACAAAAATCGGGTATTCATTGCTCATAGACTATACAGAGATTTTCTGCTCAAAGCATCCGCCACTACATTAGCTTTTCCCGGATGGTAGTCAATAACAAGATCATAATATTTCAATAACTCAAGCCATCTACAATGTCTTAAATTCAAATCTTTCTTTGACATCAAGTATTTCAGACTTTTATGGTCAGTGAATATGTGACATTTTTCACCGAATAAGTAATGCCGCTAAATTTTCAATGCAAACACTATGGTCACTAATTCAAGATCATGTGTCAGGTAGTTCTTTTCATGTGGCTTTAGCTGTTGTGAAGCATAGGCTACTACCTTACCATCTTGCATTAAAACACAGCCTAAACAATTCAATGACACATCACTGTAGACTGTAAATTCCTTATCTGATTCAGGCTAGACTACCACAGGTGCTTCTGTCAATAAAGCCTTTAATCTATCAAAACTCTGCTGACATTTATCAGTTCACTCAAATTTTATATCTTTCTATAGCAAATGAGTCATTGAGGAAGCTATCATTGAAAAACTTTTTACAATCTCTTATAACAACCAGCTAGTCCAAAAAAATTTGGACTTCAGACACATTCTTCAATGGCTTCCAATTAACAATGGCTGAAATTTTATTTGGGTCTAGCCTGACACCTTCAGCAGACACAATATGCCCAAGGAAACTAACCTCACATAGCCAAACTTCACATTTACTAAATTCGGCGTATAATTGTTTCTCTCATAGGGTTTGCAACACTATCCTCAAATGTTCAGCATGTTCATTTTCATCTCGAGAGTAAACCAAAATATCGTCTATAAATACCGTAAAAATTTGTCTAAATACGGGCTGAAAATTTTGTTCATCAAATCCATAAACACTACAGGTGCATTTGTCAAGCCGAATGGCATTACAAGAAACTCATAGTGTCCATACTTGGTTCTAAAAGCTGTCTTTGGCACATCTGATTCTTTTACCAGTAGTTGATAGTAACCAGAATGGAGATCAATCTTTGAAAATACAACCAGTCAAAGAGGTTATCAATACGAGGCAATGGGTACTTGTTCTTTATCATAACTTTGTTGAGCTGTCTGTAATCAATACACAACCTCAACAATCCATCTTCTTCATTACAAATAGAACTGACGCATCTCAAGGTGAGGAACTAGTTCAAGCAAAACCTCTGTCAATCAACTTTTGTAACTAATCTTTTAGCTCTTTCTGTAATATCCTGATTTTGGGCCTAGTTGAAATAGTGGTTTCGTGACCACAAAATCCGAGATAGAAATAATTATTTTATGATTATTTTGATGTATATGATATGATTACATGATTGTGTGAAAATTTCGTGAAGAAATTTTATGCATAAAGTGCTTAAATTGAAATTAGGGACTAATCGAATAATTTGTAAAACTTACATTCTAGAAGTTTCTAGTATGAAATTGTTTTGAAATATTAATTAGGAGGTCTTAAATAGAAATTTACCAATTTCTAAGTCTATGGACAAAATTGGACATGGATAGAATTTTTGGAAAGTTTAGTAGTAAGGGCATTTTGGTCATTAAGGGGTAAAATGAATTAAAATACAAAATTAAAAGCCAATTTTGCTCATCTTCAACCCCATGGCCGAATATAGCAAGGAAAAACCATGGCTAGGGTTTTTCAAGCTTCCAAGCTCGATTGTAAGTCTGTTCTAGCCTCGTTTTTAATGATTTTTACATTTTTGGAGTCCCGATAACTTGATTTAGCTTATTCTAGCAATAATTTAACCTAGGTTTTATATTTGGAAAAATACCGATAGGTGAAATTTGTGTATTTTGGTGTTTTATGATAGAATATGAGGTTTTAAATTATGTTAGACAACTTGTGCTACTTGGTTTTAAGTGAAAATGAGCAAAAGGGCTTAATCGGTAAAATACCTAATAGTCAGAAGTACATGTTAGAGTGAGAATTTGATGTTTTCATAGAAGGGAAAAATGATCAGCATGTCATAAAACATAAGAAAATAGGCTGAAGTTTAATTTACGAGTTTTGGGGCAAAAGTGTAAATATACAAAAGTTTATGGGCAAAATTGTAATTTTTCCAAAATATGATTTTGGGTCAATTTGAATAATGTGAGTCCTAATTAGACTATATTTTAAATGATAGAGCAAGGAAAACTGAAATTCGGGCTAAAATGGAAAAATACCAAGTTGTGGATGAAATGGTAAAAGTAGCCATTTTCGCATACGAGGTAATTTCATATGTAAATGTTGGTAACATAGTTATTATTTTAAATGTTTTTATGTTATTTAAATGATATGATAATTATTATGAAATATTATACTCGTGATAATTGTTTGATAATATGTCAAATTGTGTGATATACTTGGAAAATGTGAAATACTACCGAGTATCGGTACCGGCATTCCATAGAAGATGGTTGAGACACATGATTAGGAAAAGGTCCCGTTGAACCTTAGGAATGGATTAGGATACAAGTGACATGTCACTAGGATATTTGGGCATCCGAACTCGTTGAGTTGAGTCCGAGTTCACTTATGGATGCGAATGTCCGAACTCGTTGAGTTGAGTCCGAGTTCGAGAGATGTAACTGGGCATCCGAGCTCGTTGAGTTGAGTCCGAGTTCACTTGTGGATGCGAACACCCGATCTCATTGAGTTGAGTCCAAGTTCGCTTATGGGCGGGTTTCATGGTAACTTGGCTACATATGTGGCACTTATGTGCAAACTTTCCATGTATCTGAATTATATTCCAATGTGTTCAACAGGTAAAGTTCTACTCAAATGGAGGAATACTAGAGATGAAAGGGACGTATTGGTGAGTGTTGTGAAATGGATACTTTGAACAGGTATGTACTTAACCCTCGGGTTGAAAAATCGATATAACAATAATATGGTAAGATGATAAATGAAAATATGATATGAATGTCTTGGTGATGATTATGCAAATGATGTTTTATGTTTGCTTATATGGTTATGTTACTTGCTATTTGCATGTGAACTTACTAAGCATTTATGCTTACTCCCTCCTCTTTATTTACTGTATTTTTGAACAAGCCAGCTCGGGAATTGGGACGGTTCGAAGGTTTGATCACACTATCCAAAAGACTTTCATATGGGTAAATGGCTTGTAAACTTAAGTATAGCATGTATAGTAATATACTTATTTTGTGTAAATAATTTATGATATGACCATGATTGGTTGAGAAAATGTTTGTTATTGATAAGTCATGGTGATGGTTAAATTTAGATCATGTTTGATATCATGGAAGTTTAATAGGTTATCTAGTTCATAACAACTCATGAAAAGATGAAATTTGCCTTAAAACAGAATATTGCTGAAGCAATGACATGAATTTGAAAAATCACTAAAAATAGTATAAATGTAATTAAATGATGAGCAAGTTATGAAATTGAAGGTTAATGAGTCTATTTTCATATGGATAAAAAAGAAACAGGCATATAAATTATACTTTATGAGATATTTGAAACCTTGTGAAACAGGGCCAGAGTGATTTCTAGATCCTCTATTCTGACTTTAAAAATTCATAATAAATTATTAAAAAATAATTAAAAGTCATTACTTATATGTACAGCTTCCTTATTGATCCTAGTTTTAAGAGAAACAAACCTTGTAGTCATTGAAATTCTGTATAGAGAGATATCTGATTCGTAATACACAGATGTCAGAGCAGTTGAACCCTGAAACAGGGGAGACTTTAACTAATAAACTGTACTAATTGGCCCAACCAAAAATTCTAGAAAACAATTAGTAAATAGATATATGAGTCTAGATTTTGGGAAAATTTATGGATCTTGATTTCGAGTTTCATAACTCGAGATATGATTTTTCTTGTAATTGTGATGTGGGTAGCTAGAAAGCTGTGAATGTAGAAACAAATGATTTGAAGTTCTTAATTTGATAAATTATGTTCGGTAACCCCTCAAGCTCGACTCCGGTGACGGTTTCAGGCGTGGGGGCGTTACACTTTCATTTTAGTAGGAGTCATTCTGTAAGATGTTATGGATATAGGTGTTGTACCCAAAACAAGATCTATAGAGAATTCTATTTCTCTGTCCAGTGGTAAACTAGGTAATTCTTTTGGGAATACATCAGGAAATCACATAAACCAGCACTGATTGAATCTCTGACTCAGATACTTTAGTATCCAACACATATGCGAGAGAAACATCATAACCTTTTCTAACATATTTCTGTGCTGACATTGCTGAAATTACATTAGGTAGTCCATCTAGTTTATCAGATTCAACATGAAGCAATTCACCATTTTGACATTTCAATACAATATATTTCTGTTTACAATTCATCACTGCTTCATATTGGGTTAACTAATCCATTCCCAAAATCACATCAAATTCATCAAATGGAATAACATCAAGTCAACCGAAAACGATAACCTTTTACCATCAATGGACAGTTCTTACAAACTTTATCCACCATAACACACTGGCCTAGGGGGTTTGAAACTTTAACCTCAATTTCAATGAATTCACCAGGTAAATTTTTAATAGACACTAGGTTCGTGCATATGTATGAATGTGTGGAACTAAGATCAATCAAAGTAGTAATATCAGTATCAAGAAGAGAAAATGTACCAATAATGACGTCGGTGCAGAGGCATCTTCTCTAGCAAAAATAACATATGTCCTTGCAGGTGCTCATGCCTCTGATCTAATTCTTGTATCCTTGGTAGTACCTCGACTACCGCTAACATTGTCGGGATGGCTGGGTGGTCTACCCCTCGAGACAGGATTACTCGACTTCGGAGATGGTTCTATCTCCTTTTCAACCTGTTCAACACAATCCCTAAGAAAATGGTCAAGTGAACCACATCTGAAACAAGCTCCACTTCTAAACTGACATTCCTTATGATGGAATTTGTTACAATATTTACATTTCCATTTGGGATTACCAACACTACCCACACTAGTCACAGATGGAGATGAAGACCTCGAATTAGAATGTTGAGAGCCCCGCTCTCTTCTAGAATTTCCGTAGAGGTGGTCACACGATCATAATACTTCTTTAATTTCTTAGAAGCAAATGATTGTGACTTACTCATAGTTCTTTTTCAAGAAACCCAAGCCTCTCATTTGGCTTGTTTTTTTTCCTTACTCAGCTTCTCAGCTTTGTGTGCTCGGCTGGCTAGCATTTCAAATTCCCTTATTTCGAGAATCTCAATCAACAACTTGATATCTTCATTTAGGCCCTTTTCAAAATGTTTACACATTTCAGCCTCAATTAGAACCCATTCTCTGGCATAATTACTCAATCGAACAAACTCCTGTTCATATTTGGATACGATCATGTTTCATTGTTTAAGCTCTAGAAACTCTTGTTCTTTCTGATCCATAAAACTCTGACTCACATATTTCTTCCTGAATTCAGCTTGGAAGAATTCCCATGTGACATTCTCCTTCAGTACTACAGAATTTATGGTATTCCACAAACAATAAGTTGTATCTTTCAGTAGAGATACTGAACATATTAGACATTTGGCAGGTGTACAAGAAAATTCATCAAAAACCCAGATAGTGTTCTCTAGCCAAAGCACAACCCTTTCCGGATCATCATTTACGGTAGCTCTAAATTATTCCACCCCATGTTTGTGGATTTTATCTATCGGAGGCTTACCAATTCTAACAGGTTCAACACTCTATGGTACCTCAGGAATTGGTTGGGGAGCAGGTGGGGGAGGTCGTAGTATAGTAGGGTTTGTTCTCAAGCATTGGGCCATTCATTCATCATTTGAAAGAAGGCTTGTTTTGCCTCCTCACTTCGGCCCTCAGACACGGGCCTTTCACTACTAGACACAGACACAACTCTTTGAACCGAAGCTGAAGCGTTGCTCTCAGCTTCCTTGGATTCAGCTCTAGCTCGGTTGGATGACATGACTATATGAAAAACATATTTAAAATGATCAAGAGTCATCACACTATCACAATTTATATAATAACATGTATAGCTAAACTCATGTTTGCTATGTCAAATTCGAGAATCGGCTAAACCGTAGTTCTGGTACCACTAAATGTATCACCCCTAACTCGTATCCATCGTCGAAACAGAGTTTTGGAGCATTAATAGAACATTCAGAACAATTTTTTAAATTACTATTCATTTACTAAGATCATTCATAATGTCCCTTGATCGGGTCCTCGAGACTCAATAGGAGCATTAGAATCTAGTTGAGACTTAATCGAGACCTCTAGGAATTTTTCGCAACTTTTAAAAAAAATTTCAAGGTGCAGGGCTCTCATGCCCGTGTGGTCCGAGGGACACATCGGTGTGACCCTGGAACACGCCCATGTTGGAGGCCGTGTTCGACCCCGTGTAACTCTCTAACTTGCACACACGGCCACACCACATGCCCGTGTGCTAGACCACGTGGTTAATTAATTCAATTCAAAATTAGGTGCAGGTTTCACACGGCCAAGACACACGCCCGTGTGCTAGGCTGTGTGGCACACTCAGCTGAGACACACGCTCGTGTCTCTACCCGTGTGCCCAATTCTAGGCATTCTATTTCTCAAAATTAAGGTGCAGGGGACACACGGCCAAACCATACGCCCGTGTTACCAGGCATGTGTCACACACGGTCTAGACACACGCCCGTGTGTCTACCCGTGTGGACAAAATGAAGCCATTTCTAGCTTCATTTCACAACCAAATTTCACCCAAGACCTATACTTTAAACACGGATACATTCAAGCATTAAAAATAGGCAAATTCATTATTTAACAAGGCATACCATTACATGCATAGGTGGTTATAAACATACCTTGGATTAACTTAGGCAATAGAAACCTTTGATAACATTTTCATAACATCACACATGTGTATATATATCTCATAATAATCTACTTTGTCATACCAAAATGAGCCATTACCAGCCATTTCAATGCTAGGTTACAAAATAACATTTTTAAGCCACTATTGGCCAAGTTGTCCTATACATGCCATTATACCAAAATGATTGCTACTAAGTATACCTAAAATAACTAGTTGATAGTATGATAATGCTCCAATGATCTTCCAACCTTCACGAGCTTCCGAGCACTATTAACAAGGAAAGAATAAAAAGGAGTAAGCATTACATGCTTAGTAAGTTCGTATAACAGAAACTAAGCTTACTAATCTTGTTTATTAAAATCTAGGCATACAATGTTATGTTTCCATCCATTTGGTTAAATTTCCTAATCACATACATTCCATCAAACATGTTAGCCACCAAAATATTCATATCAGTCAAGTAACATAGATGAGCTCATCAAGCAATATTCTTTCAAGTCATTATCAATTCATCTCAAAGTTCTTGTGCCATGTCAAGAGTTTTATGTCCATTGAATCATTGAATTCCGATGGATGCTTAAGTCGTATACTCAAAGTGTACGATTTAATAATCCATCAATTCCTTATTCAAGGGCACCCCTTAGGGCACTTAACCAAGAAACACTGTAACGCCCCCACGCCCGAGACCATCGCCAGAGTCGAGTATGAGGTGTTACTAAGCTTAGTTTAACATTTTTAGAACTTTGGATTATTGTTTCTACATTCACAGCTTTTAAGCTACTTGCGTCATAGGCACAAGAAAAAACATATCTCGAGTTAAGAAACTCGAAATAAAGATCCGTAAAATTTTCCCTGAATCTAGACTCATATACCTATCTACTAAATTTTTTCTAGAATTTTTGGTTGGGCCAATTAGTACATTTTATTAGTTAAAGTTACCCCTATTTCAGGACTCGACTGGTCTGACCTCTATTTACTTCGAACCACATTTCTCTCTGTACAAAATTCATATGACTATGAGATTTGTTTCTACTAAAACTAAACTCAATAAGGATTCTGAGGATATAAAATATACCACCTAATTATATCTTTATAATTTATAATGAATTTCTAAAGTTGGAACAGGGGATTCAAAAACTGCTATGACCCTGTTTCACTAAAATTCAAATATCTTCTAACATATAATTCCTTTACCTATTTCATTTGTTTCATGTGAAACTAGGAATAATAAGCTTCAATTTTATATGTATTACATCACCAAATTCAATTGCTATGATTTTTAATAAATTTTCAAACTCGCATCAGTGTTGCTGCAGTATTCTGTTTATGGCAAATTTCATCCTTTTTATGAGTTTTTATGCACTAAGTATCTTAATAGTTTTCCTTAACATCAAACATAATCTACACTAACCATTTTCATAATTTATCATTATCAAGCATTTCCTCAACCATTCCACAACCATACCATAAGATCATTTACACAAAATAGGTATATTGCTATACATGCCATACTTAAATTTACAAGCCATTTACCAAAAGTCTTCCGGATAGTGTGACTGAGCCTTCGACCTATCCCGACTCCTGAGCTGGCTTGTCCAAAACTACAATGAGTAAGAAGGAGGGAGTAAGCATAAATGCTTAGTAAGTTCATATGCAAATAATAAGTAACATAACAAACAGTTATACCAATCAACATTAGCATACATCACTAAAACACATATCACATTTCTGATCATTTTTCATCATCTTATTACCTTATAGTGGTTGTATCAATACTCAACTCGAGGGTTAAATACATACCTGTCCAAAATATCCATTTCACATCACTCACCAATACTTCTCTTTACATCTCGAATATTCCTCCATTGAGTAGAACTTTACCCGTTGAACACATCGGAATATAATTCGGATACATGGATAATTTGCATATAAGTGCCACATATTCAATCAAGCAATCATGTAACCCGCCCATAAGCGAACTCGGACTCAACTCAACGAGCTCGGGCGTTCGCATCCATAAGTGAACTCAGACTCAACTCAACGAGTTCGGATGCCTAGTTACATCTCACGAACTCGGACTCAAATCAACGAGTTCGGACATTCGCATCCATAAGTGAACTCGGACTCAACTCAACGAGTTTGGATGCTCAACCATCCTAGTGACATGTCACTTGTATCCTAATCTATTCCTAAGGTTCAAACGGGCTTTTTCCTCGAACACTTATCCTTGCCGTCTTCCGTAGAATGTCGAAATCAATACTCGGTAACAATTATATTTAACAAGTAGTTCACATAATTTACATATTATTTGAAATTAACCACAAAGCATACATTTCATAATAAAATTTAGCATAACATACAATTAACATCAATAACTTAAAAATAACCATTATGCTACATTATTTACACATGAACTTACCTTGGTACCAAAATACAAAGATTTTGCAATTTAGTCCACAATCTTTTCTTTTCCTCGATTGAGGTCGATTCCACGTCTTTCTTGATCTAAAATAACACATTTAGCTTATTTAATACTCACATTATCAAATTAATCCTTAACTCAAATTTTGGCAAAATTACAATTTTACCCCTAAACTTTTGCATATTTACATTTTTGCCCCTAGGCTCGGGATTAAACTTTATTCCTTATTCTTATGTTTTACAACATGCTGATCACTTTTCTCTTCTATGGCAACATCAAATTCTCACTCTAACATGTACTTATGACTATTAGGTATTTTTACCGATTAAGCCCTTTTACTCGTTTTCACTCAAAACCGAGTAGCACAAGTTGTCTAACATAATTTAAAACCCCATATTTTATCATAAAACATCAAAATACACAAATTTCACCTATGGGTATTTTTCCAAATATGAACCCTAAGTTGAATTATTGTTAGCATAAGCTTAATCGAGCTACCGGGATCTCAAAAACGTAAAAATCATTAAAAACGGGGCTTGGAATCACTTACTATGGAGCTTGGAAGCTTGAAACAAACCCTAGCTATGGAGAACCCTTGAAATTTCGGCCTAATGAAGAAGATGGACAAAAATTGGCTTTTAATTTTGTATTTAATTCATTTTAATAACTAAATGACCAAAATACCTTTACTACTAAACTTTCCAAAAATTCCTTCCATGTCCTAATTTTGTCCATGAACTTAAAATTGGTCAAATTGCTATTTAAGACCTCCTCATTAATATTCCAAAACAATTTCATACTAAAAACTTCTAGAATGCAAGTTTTGCAACTTATTCGATTTAGTCCCTACTTTCAATTTAAGCACTTTAGGCATAGAATTTCATCACGAAATTTTCACGCAATCATGCAATCATATCATAAACCTCAAAATAATTATAAAATAATTATTTCTATCTCAGATTTATGGTCACGAAACCATTATTCTGATTAGGCCCTAATTCAGGATATTACAACTCTCCCCCCTTTAAGGATTTTCGTCCTCGAAAATCTTACCTATAAATAGATGTGGGTATTGATTTCTCATAGTTTCTTCGGATTCCCATGTAGCTTTTTCTACTCCATGCCTTTGCCACAACACCTTCACAAGTGCAACATTTTTATTCCTTAGTTGTTTGACCTCTCGAGCTAAAATCTTAATCGGTTCTTCTTCGTAGGTCATATCTGGTTGTAGTTCAATTTCTGTCGGTGAAACTACATGTGAAGGATCCGAACGATACCGACGTAACATAGATACGTGGAACACATCATGAATCTTCTCTAATTCAGGTGGTAATGCTAGCCGATATGCTACCGGTCCAACTTTTTCAATTACTTCATACGGCCCAATAAAACGCGGACTTAATTTGCCCTTCCATCCAAATCTAAGGACTTTCTTCCACGGAGACACCTTTAAAAATACTTTATCACCAACTTGAAATTCAATGTCCTTTCGTTTTAAATCTGCATAAGATTTCTGTCTATCTGAAGCAGCTTTCAAACAATCTCGAATTACCTTCACTTTTTCTTCAGTTTCTTTTATTAGATCAACTCCATAAATCTGATTTTCCTTGAGTTCAGTCCAATACAAAGGCGTTCGACACTTACGACCATACAATGCTTCATAAGGTGCCATTTTCAAGCTCGTCTGATAACTATTATTGTAAGCAAATTCCACCAACGGTAAGTATCTTTCCCAACTTCCTTGAAATTCCAATACACAACATCTAAGCATATCTTCAAGAATCTGAATTATTCTTTCTGATTGTCCATCAGTTTGTGGATGAAAAGCAGTACTGAAATTTAACTTCGTACCTAACGCGTCTTGCAACTTTTGCCAAAATCGCGAGGTAAACCTTGGATCTCTATCTGAAATAATCGATAATGGTATTCCGTGTAATCTAACAATTTCTCTAATATACAGTTCAGCCAACTTGTTAAGAGAATAATCCATACGTACCGGGATAAAATGAGCCGACTTAGTTAATCTGTCAACTATTGCCCAGATGGCATCTTTCTTTCCTGGAGTCAATGGCAATCCTGAAACAAAATCCATAGTAATCCGATCCCATTTCCATTCAGGAACCATAATAGGCTGAAGTAATCCCAAAGGTACTTGGTGTTCAGCTTTCACCTATTGACAAATTAAGCATTTGGACACAAACTCTGATATATCTCTTTTCATTCCATTCCACCAATACATTTTCTTCAAGTCATTATACATTTTCGTACTACCCGGATGAATCGAGAAATAACCACTATGTGTTTCCTGTAGGATCTTTTGAATCAATTCCTCATTCTTCGGTACACAAATCCGATCTTTAAACATTAAGCACCCATCAGCACCAATTCTGAAATCTGATCCCGTATCAGCTTCACACTGTTTTCTTTTGGCTAGCAAATCTTGATCATTTTTCTGAGTTTCAGAAATCTCTTGTAAAAACATCGGTCTTGCTCTTAACTCTACTAGAATCGAACCATCATCTGACACTTTCAACTGAGTGTTCATAACTCTCAAAGCAAACAACAACTTTTTGCTCAAAGCATCAGCAACCACATTCGCTTTTCCCGGATGATAATCGATAACAAGCTCGTAATCTTTCAATAACTCCAACCATCTTCGCTGTCTCAAATTCAAGTCTTTTTGTGACATCAAGTACTTAAGACTTTTGTGGTCGGTATATACCCGATATTTTTCACCATACAAACAATGTCGCCAAATTTTCAAAGCAAACACCATCGCAGCCAATTCCAAATCGTGAGTAGGATAATTCCTCTCATGAGGTTTTAACTGCCTCGAAGCATATGCCACCACTTTTCCTTCCTGCATGAGCACACACCCCAAACCATTTAGAGAAGCATCACTATACACCACAAATTCTTTACCTAATTCGGGTTGTACTAACACTGGTGCCTCTGTTAATAACTTTTTCAATTCTTCAAAACTCTGTTGACATTCTTCCGTCCATTCAAATTTAACATCCTTTCGGAGTAATCTAGTTATAGGAGCAGCAATTATAGAAAATCCATTTACAAACCGCCGATAATACCCAGCTAGCCCCAAGAAACTTCTAACTTCAGTTACATTTTTCGGTGGTTTCCAATCAACAATGGCTGAAATTTTACTAGGATCAACCCGTATACCATCACCTGAAACAATATGACCCACAAATCCAACTTCCCGGAGCCAAAATTCACTTTTACTAAACTTAGCATACAGCTGCTTATCTCTCAAAGTTTGCAAAACTATCCTCAAATGCTCAGCATGCTCTGTCTTATCTTTTGAATAAATTAAAATATAATCTATAAACATCACAACAAATCTGTCCAAGTATGGCCGAAATATGCGATTCATTAAATCCATAAACACAACAGGAGCATTTGTCAATCCGAATGGCATAACTAAAAATTCATAATGACCATACCTTGTTCTAAAAGCAGTTTTAGGCACATCCGACTCTTTTACCCGCAGTTGGTAATACCCAGATCTCAAGTCAATCTTTGAAAACCATGTCGCTCCTTTTAGCTGATCAAACAAATCATCAATTCTTGGCAACGGATACTTGTTTTTGATTGTCACCTTGTTTAACTGCCGATAATCAACACACAACCTCATAGAACCATCCTTCTTTTTCACAAATAACACGGGAGCACCCCAAGGTGAAAAACTCGGTCTCACAAAACCTTTATCAGTCAACTCTTGCAACTGCGACTTTAATTCCTTCAACTCTGCTGGTGCCATTCTATACGGAGCAATCGAAATCGGAGCTGTTCCCGGTATCAAATCAATACCAAATTCTACTTCCCTGACTGGAGGCAAACCCGGCAATTCTTTTGGAAATACGTCCGCAAATTCACACACAACCGGCACTGATTCAACTTTCTTTTCAACTTCTTTTGTATTAATTACATACGCCAAATAAGCTTCATAACCCTTTCTCAAATATCTCTGAGCCGACATCGAAGAAATCATACTAGATAATGCCTCTGATTTATCTGATTCAACCCGCAGAGTTTCACCATTTCCACATTTTAATTCTATAATCTTTTCTTTGCAATTTATTTTAGCATCATGCAATGTCAACCAATCCATACCCAAAATAACATCAAACTCATCAAACGGCAACAACATCAAGTCGGCCGGAAAGTAATGATCCCGAATCATTAAAGGACATTTCTTACTTACTTTATCAACTATCACACATTTGCCTAACGGGTTCGACACTCTAATCATAAATTCTGTGTTCTCAACAGGTATATTCATACTAGACACCAGTTTCATGCATACATATGAATGAGTAGAACTGGGATCAATCAAAGTAATAACATTAACATTATAGAGAGAAAATGTACCGGTAATCACATCAGGTGAGGAAGCATCTTCACGTGCCTTTATGGCATAAGTTCTAGCTGGAGCCCTTACTTCAGATTTAGCTGCTGAATCTCTGGCTACATTCTTACTGCTTGCTTCATTTCCAGCTTTTCTCGAATATCTTCCTCTCGAGTCTGCACCACTAGCTTTTGTATTCTGAAATTTTTCTTTTTCAGCTCTCTCTGGGCAGTCTCTAATAAAATGATCCGGAGAACCACATCGAAAACATTCATTTGCTCTACACGGACCAAAATGATTTCTACCACACCGTTGGCACTCAGGTTTAACAAATCTTGAGTTCCCTACACTGGCTGCCGAAGTAGTCTGGGATTTAGGACCCACATTTTGTTTCCTATAATTCCCATATGATTGCCCAGCTGAAGCTTGGGAACGAGGATTCATATTCCTTGACTTTCTAGGTTGCTGTGAAAATGAACCGCTCATCGGTCTTTTCTTCCAATTTCTAGTCTCAGCCTCTACCTTTTTCTTTTCTTTAAGTAGTTCTTCAGCCTTGCAAGCTCGATCAACCAGTACTACCATTTCTTTTAGTTCAAGGATCCCGACAAATACTTTAATGTCTTCGTTAAGCCTTTCTTCAAATCGTCGGCACATCTTGGCTTCTATAGGAACATATTCCCTGGCATACTTACTTAATCGAACAAACTCTCTTTCATATTCTGAGACTGTCATATTACCTTGCTTCAGCTCAAGAAACTATTTACATTTCTGATCAATAAACCTTTCACTAATATATTTCTTTCGAAACTCTTCTTGAAAGAATTCCCAGGTTACCCTCTCTTTCGGTACCACCGAAATCAAAGTCTTCCACCAATTATAGGCTGAATCTCTCAACAAAGATGCAGCACATTTCAAACATTCTTCAGGTGTACAAGATAATTCATCAAATACCCGGATAGAATTTTCAAGCCAGAACTCTGCTTTCTCTGCATCATCATCAATATTTGCTCTAAATTCTTCAGCCCCTTGTTTACGAATTCTGTCAACAGGGGTTCTATGAAATTTTATCATATCCATACCTTGAGGCATTGGGGTACAAGTTGAGGAATTGGGGGAGGTGGGGGAGGTCGTACATTTGGGTTCGTACGAACGAACTCAGTGTACCATGCACTCATCATTTGGAGAAAGGCTTCCCGACCCCTTTCTCCTCCTCCCTGACCAACAGTAGGAGGTGGATTTTCAGTCGGCGCTGCTCCTTCAGCCGGAGCTGGCGCATTACTCTCTACTTCATCTGTCACAGCTGGATCGGGATCCATTTACTATATAAAAATCTTTTAAAAATGTCAGAAGTCGTCACACTATCACAATTCATACATATGGCATGTATAGCAACATCCGTACATACAACACGTAGTCTGAGAACTGACTAAACCTGCTCTGATACCACTAAATGTAATGCCTCCACGCCCGAGACCATCGCCGGAGTCGAGTATGAGGTGTTACTAAGCTTAGTTTAACATTTTTAGAACTTTGGATTATTGTTTCTACATTCACAGCTTTTAAGCTACTTGCATCATAGTCACAAGAAAAATCATATCTCGAGTTACGAAACTCAAAATCAAGATCCGTAAATTTTCCCTGAATCTAGACTCAGGTACCTATCTACTAATTTTTTTCTAGAATTTTTGGTTGGGGAAATTAGTACAGTTTATTAGTTAAAGTTACCCCTATTTCAGGACTCGACTAGTCTGACCTCTGTTTACTACGAACCACATTTCTCTCTGTAAAAAATTCATAGGACTATGAGATTTGTTTCTTCTAAAACTAGACTTAATAAGGATTCTGAGGATATAAAATATACCACCTAATTATATCTTTATAATTTATAATGAATTTCTAAAGTTGGAACAGGGGATTCAAAAACTGCTATGACCCTGTTTCACTAAAATACAAATATCTTCTAACATATAATTCCTTTACCTATTTCATTTGTTTCATGTGAAACTAGACATAATAAGCTTCAATTTGATATGTATTCCATCACCAAATTCAATTGCTATGATTTTTAATAAATTTTCAAACTCGCATCAGTGTTGCTGCAGTATTCTGTTTATGGCAAATTTCATCCTTTTTATGAGTTTTTATGCACTAAGTATCTTAATAGTTTTCCTTAACATCAAACATAATCTACACTAGCCATTTTCATAATTTATCATTATCAAGCATTTCCTCAACCATTCCACAACCATACCATAAGATCATTTACACAAAATAGGTATATTGCTATACATGCCATACTTAAATTTACAAGCCATTTACCAAAAGTCTTCCGGATAGTGTGACTGAGCCTTCGACCTATCCCGACTCCTGAGCTGGCTTGTCCAAAACTACAATGAGTAAGAAGGAGGGAGTAAGCATAAATGCTTAGTAAGATCATATGCAAATAATAAGTAACATAACAAACAGTTATACCAATCAACATTAGCATACATCACTAAAACACATATCACATTTCTGAGCATTTTTCATCATCTTATTACCTTATAGTGGTTGTATCAATACTCAACCCGAGGGTTAAATACATACCTGTCCAAAATATCCATTTCACATCACTCACCAATACTTCTCTTTACATCTCGAATATTCCTCCATTGAGTAGAACTTTACCCGTTGAACACATCGGAGTATAATTCGGATACATGGATAATTTGCATATAAGTGCCACATATTCAATCAAGCAATCATGTAACCCGCCCATAAGCGAACTCGGACTCAACTCAACGAGCTCGGGCGTTCGCATCCATAAGTGAACTCGGACTCAACTCAATGAGTTCGGATGCCTAGTTACATCTCACGAACTCGGACTCAACTCAACGAGTTCAGACATTCGCATCCATAAGTGAACTCGGACTCAACTCAACGAGTTCGGATGCTCAACCATCCTAGTGACATGTCACTTGTATCCTAATCTATTCCTAAGGTTCAAACGGGCTTTTTCCTCGAACACTTATCCTTGCCGTCTTCCGTAGAATGTCGAAATCAATACTCGGTAACAATTATATTTAACAAGTAGTTCACATAATTTACATATTATTTGAAATTAACCACAAAGCATACATTTCATAATAAAATTTAGCACAACATATAATTAACATCAATAACTTAAAAATAACCATTATGCTACATTATTTACACATAAACTTACCTTGGTACCAAAATACAAAGATTTTGCAATTTAGTCCACAATCTTTTCTTTTCCTCGATTGAGGTCGATTCCACGTCTTTCTTGATCTAAAATAACACATTTAGCTTATTTAATACTCACATTATCAAATTAATCCTTAACTCAGATTTTGGCAAAATTACAATTTTACCCCTAAACTTTTACATATTTACATTTTTGCCCCTAGGCTCGGGATTAAACTTTATTCCTTATTCTTATGTTTTACAACATGCTGATCACTTTTCTCTTCTATGGCAACATCAAATTCTCACTCTAACATGTACTTATGACTATTAGGTATTTTTACCGATTGAGCCCTTTTACTCATTTTCACTCAAAACCGAGTAGCACAAGTTGTCTAACATAATTTAAAACCCCATATTTTATCATAAAACATCAAAATACACAAATTTCACCTATGGGTATTTTTCCAAATATGAACCCTAAGTTGAATTATTGTTAGCATAAGCTTAATCGAGCTACCGGGATCTCAAAAATGTAAAAATCATTAAAAACGGGGCTTGGAATCACTTACTATGGAGCTTGGAAGCTTGAAACAAACCCTAGCTTTGGAGAACCCTTGAAATTTCAGCCTAATGAAGAAGATGGACAAAAATTGGCTTTTAATTTTGTTTTTAATTCATTTTAATAACTAAATGACCAAAATACCCTTACTACTAAACTTTCCAAAAATTCCTTCCATGTCCTAATTTTGTCCATGAACTTAAAATTGGTCAAATTGCTATTTAAGACCTCCTCATTAATATTCCAAAACAATTTCATACTAAAAACTTCTAGAATGCAAGTTTTGCAACTTATTCGATTTAGTCCCTACTTTCAATTTAAGCACTTTAGGCATAGAATTTCATCACGAAATTTTCACACAATCATGCAATCATATCATAAACCTCAAAATAATTATAAAATAATTATTTCTATCTCAGATTTGTGGTCACGAAACCACTATTCCGATTAGGCCCTAATTCGGGATATTACAAACACTTTCTCCAGCCATATATCGTACAACAGGATTACTAGTCCAGGCTAAATCCTTTATATAACGTATGCTCAGAGGAGCTTGATTAGGATTACCAGTCTAGGCTAAACCATAATCATAACGTATGCTCGAGAGGTATTATTTCAGGATTACCTGTCTGGGCTAAATCCTTTCTATAACAACGTCAATGGTGTAACACCCCAAACCCGGCCATATACACCCCCGTACCAACCTTACACCATGTGGGGAGACAACTCGACCCACCCATCCACTACACACCACAGAATTTGCAGTGAGGCTGCCAGATATTGTGACGAAGTCACTAGATACAGATATTGTGGCTAGGCCATCAGAACAGATATATATATGTGGCGAGGCCACCAGATTGCAGCGAGGCTGCCAGAACGCTTCCTCCATCAATATAACCCATATCCCATGCAACAGATATACATGTCATGGCATACAACATACAGAATCGGAATATCATATCCATATTTGGATCAAACAATCACAATCAAGTCATTCATATCACCAACATATATTCACAATCAAATCCGTCAACCACACAGTCCAAGTCAGTCACTTGCCCACAAGGGCAAAACAGTCATTTAACACCCTAGGGGTAAAATGGTAATTTTACCCCAAAAGGGTATCTCGGTAATTCTACCCTACAGGGGTATTTCAGTAATTCTACCCTACAGGGGTATTTCGGTATTTCTACCTTACAAGGGTATTTCGGTAATTCTACCCTATAGGGGTATTTTAGTAATTCTACCCTACAGGGGTATTTCGGTATTTCTACCCTACAGGGGTATTTCGGTATTTCTACCCTATAAGGGTATTTCGGCATTTCTACCCTACAAGGGTATTTCGGTAATTTTATAAATCGAAGGTAAAATGGTAATTCTATAAATCAAGGGTACTTTGGTAACTTTACAAGTCGATGGTATTTCAATAATTTTACAGGTTGAGGGTATTTTAGTAATTTCACAAATCAGGGATATTTTAGTAATTTTACAAACTAGGGGTATTTTGATAATTTTACAAACCAGGGGTATTTTGGTAATTTGGTAAACTAAAGTATTCTAAACAAGGAAAACAATACGAATGGCCCTAAAGCCTATCCTCGGCCCAAATAGGCCCACACGCTCGTGTGGCCCTTTTAGCCCAAATCTCGCCATAGATATGAGATTCACCTAGCCTAGTCCAATATTTACTACACATTCAAACAATTTATCCAATTGGGCCTGTAGGCCCATTGGGCCCACATGGCCCCTTTCGGCCCATCGCGGCCCGAAGTAGCCATCCTACAGCTAGAGTAGTGAGAAATACACACCTGATAGGAGACTGGAGTTAATCCGCGCTCCGAGCACTCTTAGCCGACGCCCAACCCAAACAAGCACGCCATAAAGCGAAAGGGATC
The DNA here is from genome assembly GCF_007990345.1 of Gossypium hirsutum. NCBI lineage: Eukaryota > Viridiplantae > Streptophyta > Magnoliopsida > Malvales > Malvaceae > Gossypium > Gossypium hirsutum. The sequence goes on from NC_053432.1 coordinate 40,914,863, forward strand.
AGCCAAGAAAGGTACCTTTACTCTCCTCATTGTTCTCTCTATTTAAAGCCAGCTTCGCATCCACTCTTATGTTAGCTCCCCGATGTGGGATCCCTCCATCATCAGAGTTTAAATTCAACACCAACTCTTGCCGCCCCCTGTTAGCAAAATAAATGCTCTTTGCTTGCCATAGGATTCGAACCCATGCCTCCCCTTAAATGCTCCATACGCTACCTGCCACTAAGCCACAAGGCTTTTTGTGTCACAATTTCTCCAACAATATTCTTAAGGCCTACCTACTACACCCAGGGTTTGATTCACCTTAAACCAAAATTTTTGGTAGAGTCCAAGTTTGAACCCAAGACTTCTCCAACACTTCTCAGCACACTTAACCACTAAAACAAGCCTTCATTAACGAAATTTACATGCACAACAGAATATTATAAGCTGCCTTCAACCGCTCCCATGCTCAAGGCCCAAAACTTCTAGGCCCAAATCCAGGGTGTTACAAATGGATTACTTGTCCGAGCTAAATGCCGTCCGCAACAAACACAGGACCTTATTAGTTTCGAGAAAGCCCCATATAATCATCGAAATTCATATTCAATCGGGACTTAACCCTTTATCACCATTTCAAGCATGTATCAATTTTCCATCATAGCATACAATTAAAGCACATCATCATAAACCACATTACCTACAGATACAACATTGAATTAACATAATTACATGCCCGTTTACGTTACACGAACTTACCTCGACACTTGTTCGCGTAAAAGTGTACTAATCAGAAATCTTTTCATTTCCTCGATCTAACACCGAATTAGGGTTGTTCAGATCTATATAAATGAATTTAACCATCAATTTCACGTACTTCATATTTAAATGCACTCAATTTACGTCCTAGGCAAAATTACTATTTTGCCCCTAACTTTTCCATGAATTCTAATTTTGTCCCTAGGCCTAGAAAATGAAACTAATGCAAATTAGTCCCTATTCCAAGCCTAACCAAAGCGCCATTACAATTTTCCAGCACATGTATGCATAAAATTTTAGAATTTTTCATCAAAATTTACAACTTTTCATTTTAGTCCCTAAATCATGTTTTCATCAAAATCCACATTGTAAAAGTTGTTTATATATCAATAATCTTTCATTTTCTACTATAAATCTCTAATTTCTAGCATAATACATCCATGAACCATTTTCATACCTTGATAACTTTTCAATTTAATCCATCAAATAAAGGGATTAAGCTATTCCGGTTTGAAAATACCAAAATAACTAAAAATGGGAAAAGGAAACTTACCCAATTTGGCCTTGAAAGCTTCTTTTCTCTCACCTAGGGTTTTCATGTGTTTTAGGTTGAAGATGACATAAAATAAGATGATATCTTTTATCATCTTTTTAATTAATTAAGTATTTTGTTATTTTCAATTTAGTCCTTGCCCTTTTTCTATAATTCCATGGATGAGTCACCAAAAAAAAATCTACATACTTTTCTTAATGGTCTAGTTACCATATAAGAACCTTAAGTTTGAATTCCATAGCTATTTGATCCTTATAGCTACTAGAATTCAACTTTCGCATTTTATGCGATTTAGTCCTCATAATTAAGCACTAAATTGATAAAATTTTCGTATCAAAATTTTCACTCGACATATCTACCTTATAACAGACCATATAATGAATAAAAATAAATCATATTTTTGGGTCAGATTTTAGGTCCTGAAACCACTATTCCAATTTCACTGAAAAATGGGTTGTTACACTTATATGGTAATTAGACCATTAAAGAAGTATGTAGGTTTTCTTTGATGACTCATCCATGGAAATATATAAAAAGAGCAAGGACTAAATTGGAAATTGTTAAATACTTAATTAATTAAAAGATGAAAAGAAAATATCATCTTATTTTTGAAATTTTTAACCTAAAATTCTATGAAAACCATAGGAAAAAGAGGGGAAAATTTCAAGGCTTAATTAGGTAAGTTTTCTTGTCCTATTTTTAGTAATTTTGATATTTTTGAAACTGGGGTAACTTAATCTCTCTATTTGAGGGATTAATTTGAAGAGTTATCATAGTTTGGAAAATGGGTCAAGGATGTATATGTTGAAAATTTGAAATTTATGGTAGAAAATGAAAGGTTGTTGATAGGTAAACAACTTTTATAAAGTGATTTTTCATAGAAACATGATTTAGGGACTAAAATGTAAACTTGTGAAATTGAAGAAAAAAATTCTGAAATTTTATGAATACATGTGTTGAAAAAATTGTAATGGGATTTTGGATAGGCTTGGAATAGGGAGTAAATTGCACAAGTTTCATTTTTTGAGCCTAGGGAGAAATCAGAATTTATGGAAAAGTTAGAGGCAAAATGGTAATTTTACCTAGGACGTAGATTAAGTCCATTTAATTATGAAATGTGTGAAATTGATGGTTAAATTCATTTATATAGATCGAGACAACACTAATTTGAGGTTAGATCGAGGAAAAGAAAAGGTTTCAGTTTTGTAGATTTCTAACGCGAACAAGTGTCGAGGTAAGTTCATGTAACTTAATCGAGCATGTAAATATGTTTAATTGAATGTTGTGATTGTATGAAATGTTATTATCATTTTATATGAAATATTTGATTGCTATGAAGAAAAATTGAATACATGCTTGAAATGATGAAAAAGGATTAAGTCTCGATTGAATATTGAATTCTGATGAATATATGCGCTTTCCTGAAACAAATGAGGTCCTGCATTTGTTGCGCATGGGATTTAGCTCGAATGAGTAATCCTATTTACCTTGTTATAGAAAGGATTTAGCTTGGATGGGTAATCCTAATATAATACCTCTCGAGTATACGTTACGATTAGGGTCCTAATCGAGCTCTTCAAGCATACGTTATATAAAGGATTTAACCTGGACTGTTAATCCTGTTATACGATATGTGACTTGAGAGTGTGTTCCTTGGTTAAGTTCCCTAAGAGGTACCCTTGAATAGGGAATTGACAGATTATTGAATCGTACACCCCGAGTATACCACTTGAGTATTAATCGGAATTTCAATGATTCAACGGACATAAAAATCTTGACATGGTATGAGAATTATAAGTTGAAATGTTAATGTCTTGAAAGAGTATTGCATGATGAGCTCATCTATTCTTACTTGATATATATGTAAACTTTGTGACTAATATGTTTTCTTGGATGCATGTGTTTAGGCAATTTAGCTAAATGGATAGAAAACTTGTTATTGTATGCTTAGATTTAATAAACGTGATTGGTAAGTTTAGTTTCCGTTATACAAACTTACTAAGCATGTAATGCTTACTCCATTTTATTTTTCCCTATTTTATAGTGCTCGGAAGCTCGCGAGGGTTGGAGATCACTGGAGCATCGTCACACTATCAACTAGTCATTTTGGTTATACTTAGTAAAATCATTTTGGTATAATGGCCTGTATAGGACAACTTGACCATTGGTAGCTTAATAATGATGTCTTGTAACCTAGCCATTGAAATGGCTAGTAATAGCTTATTTTGGTATGATTAAGTAGGTTATTTTAATATATATATACATGTGTTAAGTTGAGTATATGTTATGAAAGGTTGTTATTGTGTAATAGCCCGATTTTAGGCTTAGTCAGAATAGTGGTTTCAGGACCACAAATCTGAGGGTCAAGAAAATATTTTTAATATTACTTTGTTGTTATAGCATGATTATATGGGTACATGAAAATTTCAGTGAATTAATTTTAGTGTTTGTGAGCTTAATTGAGAAAAAGGACTAAATAGCATAAAGGAAAAAAGTTTTATTTTGCTAGCTAAATATGTTAAGTAGCTAGAGAACCAAAATTTGGGGTCTTTAAAGAGCAAATAGGCCTTTGATAATGAGGTGGTCGAACATAGGGACAAAGATGAGTAGAAAAGTCAAATTTTGGTGAAATTGGTAGCTTATTTTGATAGTAAAATAATAAAATAAAGAAAAAAAAAAGGTATCATCTTTCATCTTTCTCCTTCCCCGCCGAAAATACTAGCAAAGAAGGGGTTTTGAAAGCTCAAAAATATCAGCAACTTATCTCCCTTAGAAGTAAGTGATTTTGATGGCTTTTCTTGATGATTTTTGTACTTTTGGGACCCTTGTAGCATTGGCTAGCTAATGAGGGGACTATTTTGCAAAATGGTTGAAAGTTTAGGGTTTTTCCATGAGATTATTTACGTTTTTAGCTGAAACTTTATGGACGAAAATGAGTCATGGTTGTAAAATAAACAACTTTTGTGAAAGGATTTCCATGAAAACACCTAATATGGACCATTTTGTAAAGTTCGTTAAATGAATGGGAATTGTGTGAAATAATTGGAATTTTGAGTTGCTACAAGAGTGATAAAGGTTGGGCTAGGCTTGGTTTATGAGGAAATTTGATAAAAATCGTTTTGTGAGCCTAGGGGCAAAATTGTAATTTTTATGAAAGTCTAAGGGCAAAATGGTCATTTTTTCAAAGTATGAATTGTGGAACGCTTAATTTAATTTCATGATTACTTGAGTAAATTTTATTATTATAGATCAAGAAAATTGAGATCCGGGCTTAAATCGAGAAAGTACGTGGTTTAGGTGAAAGAGGGAATAATTGGCCAAAATTTGCATTCGAGGTAAGTCCGTGTGACTAAATAAGCATATTATCCATGTTATTGTTAATATAATTGAAATCTATCTTGCTATGATTGTATTGAATTATATGCTGGTGAGATTGAGTATGAGAAAGTGATGTCAAATATTAATAACATTTATGTGATGATTAAATACAGTGGAAATTTGATGGAATATGATATTCCATTGAAACGAGTAAGATACGCATAAATATTACAACTTTATCATTATTATGCATTTAATGATTAATTTTGCATAAAATGTTTGAATGTGGCTATGAGTAATGTATGATGAGATATACGGGAAACTCTCGGTTGAACCGTAGGAATAGATCAGATATACATGCCATGATGCTAGGGATATATGAGAGCTAGTGTAAGACCATGTTTGGGACATGACATCGGCCTCAAGATATGAGAGCTAGTGTAAAACCATGTCTGGGACATGGCATGGGCCTTGAGACATGAGAGCTAATGTAAGACCATGTTTGGGACATGGCATGGGCTTGATATGTGTCAGTGTAAGACCATGTCTGGGACATGGGATCGACCTCGATATACGAGATTCAGTGTAAGACTATGTCTGGGACATGGCATCGACTTTAATGTGTGAGCCAATGTAAAACCATATCCAGGACATGGCATCGGCACCTTACCCTATGCTTGAGGCTTATTGAATATCCTGTAGTATTCCAAATGATTTAATGGGATATTTACGGTTTATGTCAGAATAAGAGAGTTTATGATCATGTTGTGAGTGGTACAGGTACTTACATGAAATTCATGAAATGCATGCTCAATTTATGTTGTATGATTACTAAGGAATGAAAGTCAGCAAGCTATGTTTATGATCATGTTGAAAGGGTACAGGTATATACTAAAAATTCATGAGTGATGACCTCGATGTATATTGGACTTTTGGTAAGAATGTAAATGAGTAAGTCATACCTATGAGAATGATTTTGTGACGACCTTCTAAATATTAGGTCGATACCTATGGTGTATAATTATGTGGTAAATTTGATGGATGATTATGTGTGAGGATTTTAAGTGGAATTAAATTGGGACATAATATGTTTATCCCTTTACCTTGTAGCCTAATGAATATGAAAAGAGAAATTGATTGGCATAAAAGCCTATTTAAAGTTAATTTTGAAAGGAAAAAAAATTATCATTGAAACAGTTTTGGACAGCAGCAGCAATTCGACTTTGAAAATCCACCAAAAACTGTGGAAATCGAATTAGAGGTTGAATGAAATATGAAATTAAATCTTATTTAGTCTAGTTTCACATAGAAGAAATGGTGTAAGCAAAAGAAGTTCATATTATGAGATATTTGAATTGTTATGAGACAGAGTCAGAATGATTTTGAAATCCCCTGTTTCGATTTGGGAAAATCACTAGAAATGGTACAAAAATAATTATTGGTTATAATTTATATGTTTAGGATCCTGAACATCATCTAAATCCCGTATGAGGAGATAATTAATTTTTAGTGAAGAGGGTTCGAAACTATCAGATAGCGAAACAGGGGTGACTTTAAAGAATAAAATGTACTTATTGGCTAGACCAAAAATTCTAAAAATTTTATGGTAAGAATACATATGAGTCTCGTTTCAAGGAAATTTAGCGAATTTTAATTTGGTGTTCCGTATCTCAAGATATAAATAATTTAATTACTGTGACTTGAGAAAACAACTTGACCTGAACATAAGTAAAAGTGCAAATATGGTTGTATTACCATGGGAAGCAAGTTGATAAATTGCTTATTATTTTCATACAGTCTTACTAAGCTATAAAGCTTACTCCTTTCCTTTCCTTTTCTTTAGTGTTCTCAGGTTAGCTCGGGATTGGAGATCGTCAGAGACAGCACCACACTATCAAGCCGTCACCTTTGATATATTGATATATATATTAAACGTTTTCAAGTAAGTCGCATGTATAGGGGCTCGATTTTTATAATATGTGTAATTACGATTAGCTGAATGTATTGGCCTATATTGAGTTATTTGTATATGGCCAAGAGGTGTGGCTCATATGGATTATTATTGTGAACTTATCTATCTATGCCATGATCTAATGCTTGTAAATGTGTCTTAATATGGGATGCTAAATCATTGAAATGATGTTATGATATGTGTCCTTGGTGTGTATATAGATGTGAATGATTAAGGGTAACATAAGGGCTTGGAAAATAGCCTAAGTGTTGCCCACACAGGCTGAGACACGGCCGTGTGTCTCAACCGTGTGGGGAAAACAGCCTTAGCACACAGGTGTCTGGCTTTGCCATTTAGCTCAATTTGTTTGCTAACGTCATAAACAAAGAGTTACACGGCCTGAGGACATAGGCGTGTCAAAAGGCACACGAGCGTGCCCCTATGTCCACACGGGCATGTGACCCTATTTGCTTGAAATTTTAGAAAGTTTTCTAGAGTGCACAGTTTAGTCTCGAATCAATTTCAATGTGTGTTTGGAGCCTCATAAGCTCATAGTAGGGACATTAAGGGGGATTGTGAAAAGTTTTAACTTGGAACGAAATTTTATGACCCAAAAATGTTTGTAAGTATGTGTTCAACCCCAGTAATACCTCGTATCCTGTTCCGGTGTCGAACTTTGGGTAAGAGGCATTACATATTGCCTAAGTTAATCCAAGGTAAGTTTATAACCGCCTATGCATGTGATGATATGCCTTATTGAATGAAAAAGAGTATTTAATTTGAATGCTTGGAATGACTGGTATTGGTTGTGTGTTTCATGTGCAGGTTTTGGGTGAAATTTTGGTTGAGAAATGAAGCTAGGAATGGCTTCATTTTGTCCACACGGGCGTGTGTCTAGAACGTGTGTGACAGACGGCCTGGTAACATGGGCATGTGGTTAGGCCGTGTGTCCCCCACACCTTAATTTTGAGAAACAGAATATTCAAAATTGGGCACACGGGCAGAGACACGGGCGTGTGTCTCAGCTGTGTGGTTGGCACGGCCTTGGACACGGGTGTGTTCTGCGGTCGTGTGAAAACTCCACCTAAATTTTGAAAATTAAATTTGCCACACGGCCTAGCACAAGGGCGTGTGACCTGGCAATGTGACTTCAATTTCTTCATGCCTTAAAAGTCAGAAAGTTACATGGGTTAGGGACACGGCGTATGTAGTACACGACCTGGCCTCACAGGCGTGTCCCTAGACCACATGGGCATGTGAGTCTTGCAACTTGGAAAATTTTTTAAATGTTACGAAAAATTCTTAGAGGTTTCAATTAAGTCCAGACTCGACTCTAATGATCATAGTGGGCCTCTAGGGTCCAATTAAGGGATGTTTTGAAATATCTCAATAAATGAATAGTAACTTACACACAGTGTTTATAAAATGTTTCTGAAAGTTCTAGTAATACTCTAAACCCTATTCTGTCGACGGATATGGGTTAGGCGTGTTACAAGGGTGGGTGGGCTTGTCAAAGTTCTTATAGTGTGCAGGGTGGATGGGTTTTTTATGTCCCAATTGTGGTGTGTAGAGGGGTCAAAGTGGCGTTTGGTTGGATGGGCTAGATTTTAATTGTTGCATTCAGTTTGCATTAGTGATAATGTGTCCGTTTAGCTAATTTTTAAATTGGTTGCGAAATAAGTAATTTGATTTGGTGTGTAAGTGCTTTTATATGTATGAAGCCATGTATGTGATACTTTGAATGGCTTATGGCAATATGTTCGTACTTCTTACTACTAAATCAAGATTTTCTATTTTAAACTGTGTGCTCTTATCTGGGATTTTGCTCGAACCTTTCCAATTTCCTTTTGTTTTGGATTTTGTACTCACACTGAGCTCACGTAGCTCAACCCCTTAGTGTTTCATTTTTTTTAGGTATTTTGTGAGACTAAGCTATGGACTAGGCACATCGAAAATCTCAGAAATTTTGGTTGGATTCGGTTTAGTTAAAATTTTATAAGTTTTATATGGTTGGCTTTAAGATTATTTGTAAAGCGATTACATAAACTTTGGTATGGGTTAGGGTTTGAACTTTTCGTTAAACTACACGATTTTGGTTTTGAACAACATTTCAAAAGTTTTGCACACAAGTTTTAATTGGGTCTTTGCTATTGTTGCAAAGTTCACACACTTTTGAGAAAACAACATATTTTTCGCACAATTTCTAATATGAAATTTCAAGTTACAATTAGCAAAAATGATGCATTTTGAAATTATAAAAGAAACGTTAATTTGATTTATTTCCAGTCGTTTTTAACACTAATTAGTTTTTGTTTCAAAAGGTTAAATATGTTTTATCTAATTTCCTAAAGATAAAACAAACAAAAAGGTTTCTTGGTTTTAATCGGAGTTTTTATTTCTGCCACATTTTGTAGCCAATGTAACCTTCGAAAATCAATCAAAACTTCTAGGCCTGGTTTTTGAGTGTTACATTTTCAACCTTACTACACTCTTTCTATTAGAATATGGTTTTACAAGCCTATAAATAGACATAGTCTACTTCTCTTGTAATTATTAGAATTCAACATAGTGAATTATCTTCTCCTCTACCCGTTTTTTTTACCGAAAGGGTTTCCACGTAAAATCTGTGTGTTTTTTTGTTTGTCTTTCTCTTTTCTTTCCAATACATTGTCATTATTGACGTTTTATTTTTCACAAATTGGTATATGAGCTTTCTGGGTGGCTTATCTCAATCACGGTAATGGCATTGCTGAAGTATGAAACTCCGATATTGGATTGCAACACCAGATTCGTGTTGTGGCAGATTAAAATGTAGGCAGTTCTTGCGCAGATAGATCTAGAAGATGCCATACTAGGGATAGATAAGATGTCTTCGACATTGATGGATGAAGAAAAGAAGCGTAAGGATAAAAAGGCTTTGACATAATTACATTTACATTTGTCTAGAGAAAATTTGCAGGATGTGTTGAAGGAAAAGACCACCGCTGCATTATGGAAAAGGCTGGACCACCGTTGCATAAGTTAAAGTATCGATGGAAAATTTTATAAATAGCATGCTTAATTTGCCTACCATTGCTTAATAGAAAAAGTTGATAAATATGAGTTTTAGATGCTAAAGAATTAAATTGAAGAGTATAATTGAAGTAGAGGTACTTAAATGGTAATTAGACCATTAGGTTTTCATGGACAAAAATGGACATACATAGATAAAAAAAACTAAAGTTTTAATGAAGGGTATTTTAGTCATTTGGTAATTAAAAGATTGAAAAAGGGAAAAAGATGGAAAAATGTGCCCATCTTCTTCATTAGGCCAAAATTTCAAGGGTTCTTCATAGCTAGGGTTTTGTCAAGCTTCCAAGCTTCATAGTAAGTGATTCCAAGCCCTGTTTTCCCAATAACTTGATTTACCTTATTCTAGCAATAATTTAACCTAGGGTTCATATTTGGAAAAATACCCATAGGTGAAATGTGTTTATTTTGATGTTTGATGATAGAATATAAAGCTTGAAATTATGTTAAACGACTTGAGCTAAGCGATTTTAAGCAAAAACAAGTAAAACGACATAATCAGTAAAAATAGCTAACGGTTATAAGTACATGTTAGAGCAGGAATTTGATGTTTTCGTAGGTAAATAAATGATCAGCATGTCATAAAACATAAGAATTAGGATAAAGTTTCATTTCCGAGCCTTGGGGCAAAAGTGTAAATATGCAAAAGTTTAGGGGTAAAATTGTAATTTTGCCAAAACTAGAGTTAAGGACTGTTTTGATAAATGTGAATATTAAATAAGTTAAATTTTCTATTATAGATCAAGAATGAAAGTCGGGGTTAGACCAAGGAAAGAAAAAGGTTGAGGACTAAATCAAAATATATGATTGTATTTTGTATCGAGGTAAGTTTGCGGTAAATAAATGCAATGTTTTATTATTTATAATTAATGATGTTATTTTTCAGCATCTATATATTTATTTTGTAAATTTATTCCATGATGATTCAAGTAAGAATTGACAGAGAAATGATACTTAAAATTCCCGGTTGAACATTAGGAATGTGTAGGATACAAATGTCATGACATTAGGGTGTAAGGATACCGAGTAAGACCATGCCAAGGCATGGTATTGGTAAGTTTTACAAGGCAAGGAAACATGTAAGACCATGTCAAGACATGGCATTGATAAACTACTATAACGCAAAGATCCCATGTAAGACCATGCCAAGGCATGACAATGGTGAGTTCATAAGGCAAGGATACCACGTAAGACCATGTCAAGACATGGCAATGGTAAGTTTAAAAAGGAAAGGTACCCATGTATCCTTAGTATTCCAAATGGTTCAATGAAAATATCAAAGAGTGTACCAAAGGGAAGGTAAGATAAGTCCATGTTCGAAAGGTTCGGGTTATCTTGATAATTCATTTAGAATGTTGTTATTTATTTACATGCAAACTTTCTAAGCTTTATGCTTACTCCCTTTCTTTTCTCTCTTTTTTATAGTATCGCAAAGCCGACTCAGAAAATCGTAAGGACGTCGGAGATAGCCTAACACTATCAATGAGTTATCTTGGTATTTTGTGACTAGAAATACTTTAAGTTATGGCATGTATAGGGACTTGGCTATTTTGTGTGTATGTCCTTATGACATGATTAAAGAATGGCATACGAATACTTGGTAATGACTAGCTTATGATATAGCTAAATAAGAACATTTCTTGGTATTATGTATGCCTAAATGAGGTTTGGTGCAAAGAATTTATGAAAGAGTAAGAGTTGGCCATGGAACAGTTAGGAAACAGCAGCAATGACGTGGATCTGAAAAATCACTAAAAATGATAGAAATGGAATTAAATAGTTAATGATATATATAATTAAATCTTATTGAGTCTATTTTCATTAAAAACAAATAGAAACGTTATCCGATTTCGGTATAATGAGATAATCAATTTTTAGTGAAGAAAGGTCAGGTCCGCTGAACTGCGAAATAGGGGAACTTTTAATGAATAAACTGTACTAATTGGCCAGACCAACAATTCTATAAAAATTATGGTAATAAGATATATGAGTCTAGTTTCAGGGAAAATTTACGGATTTAAATTTCAAGTTTCATAACTCGAGTTATAATTAATTTAGTGACTATTATGTAGATGAACAGTTTTGTTATGAATAGTGAAAATAAATTGTTTTGATTTGTGTAAGTAATCGAAAAATTTATAATGTTCCCAGTTTGGTCCTGAACCATTCAAATTACACATTTTAGGGCCTCAAGGGCCCTTTTTAGGGATTTATTGGATGAAAGTGAGCGAAGTAATTTTTTTTATGCCCTGAACAAGTAAGATAAGTCTGGTAACGCCTCGTGCTCGACTCCGGTGACCGTCTCAAGTAAGGGGTGTTAAATTCATTTGTATCAGAGCAAGATTTTAGTCGGTTCTTGTGATATTCAGTATGAGTAAGAGTCTAGCTATACATGCCATACTTATATTTTGATAGTGTGACGACTCTTAATGATTTTAAAATGTTTTTCTTTTATAGTTATGGATTCTGAATGAGTTGGTGCAGATGGTATAGAAAGTAACGCATCCACTCCCAAAGAAGGGACGGTGCCACCGGATAGTTGTGAAAGGCCCGTTACAGTTAGTCTGGGAAGAGGGGCTCAAGAAGCATTCTTCCAAGCTATGAATGAATGGTTTGCCGAGTTCGTTCATACGAATCTGCTCGTTAGACCTCTACCCCCTCATGATCCTCAAACTACTCATGTCGCTTCCCCAATCACAGATACAGTCAGAAGAGAGAAGCCATCAGTTGATAAAATTAGAAAACAAGGGGCCGAAGAGTTTCGGGCTACTAAAGATGATGATGAAGAGAAAGCTAAATTTTGGCTCGAGAATACTATCAGGGTCTTTGATGAGTTATCCTGCACACCTGAAGAGTGCATGAAGTGTGTTGTATCACTTTTACGAGACTTGGCCTACCATTGGTGGAAGACACTTGTGTCAGAAGTACCGAAAGAGAGGGTTACTTGGGATTTCTTTCAGGAGGAGTTCCATAAGAAATACATTAGTCAGAGTTTCATCGATCAGAAAAGAAAAGAATTCCTTGAACTAAAGCAGGGTAAGATGACAGTGACTGAATATAAACGTGAATTTGTCAGACTCAGTAATTATGCTCGAGAGTGTGTGTCTACTGAAGCTATTATGTGCAAGAGATTTGAAGATGGGCTCAATGATGATATTCGACTGTCAGTTCGGTGTTTTAGAAATAAAAGAGTTTGTCATTTTAGTTGAAAGAGCTTGTAAGGCAGAGGAGTTGCTAAAAGGAAAGGGTAAAGTTGAAATTGAGATGCAAGACACAAAGAAAAGACAGATGAGCAAGTCGTTTCAGTTTACATCCAAGAGGCTTAGAGAGTTCTCTACGAGATCTAATTTTTCAGCAGGGTATTCTAGCCGAAATAGAGGTAGAAGATTTATGTGTCATAAAGCTCAGACCATTTCAATTCCGAGTGTTGGTAGCATTCAGCCTGATAGACTCGAGTGTCCTCAATATGGTCGACGTCATCCAGGTCAATGTCGAGCAACTGAGACTACTTGTTTTTTATGTGGTGCATCATATCATTTCATTCGGGAGTGTCCTGAGATGGTTAAAGGAGAAGTAATACCTAGTGTAAGATCAGGCAATGCCCTCGTTAGAGGTAGACCTCAGAAAAGTTTAGGAATAGGAGCAAGTAGAGGTGCATCTGGAGATTCAGCAGTAAGACCAGATGTTAGAGCACCTGCAAGGACCTATGCTATCTATGCTCGTGAAGAGGCATCCTCCCTCGATGTAATTAAGGGTACATTTTCTCTTTATGATATTAATGTTATTGCTTTGATTGTTCCGGGTTCGACCCATTCCTATGTTTGCATGAAATTGATGCCTAGTATGAACATGTCCATAGAGTCTACGGGATTTGTGATTAAAGTATCGAATCCATTGGGTCAATATGTATTAGTAGACAAAGTATGTAAAAATTGCCCTTTGATGATTAGAGGTTACTATTTTTCGGCCGATTTCATGCTATTGCCATTTGATGAGTTTGATGTGATTCTTGTTATGGATTGGTTGACTACGCATGACGTGATAGTTAATTGTGGAAAGAAATTTATTGAGTTGAAATGCAAAAATGGTGAAATTCTTCGGGTTAATTCAGATGAGTCAGATAGTTCAATTACCATGATTTCTGTTATGTTTGCTCAGAAATGCTTGAGAAAAGGATATGAAGCTTATCTTGCTTTTTTGTTGAATACTAAAGATCCAGAGTTGAAAATTGAATCAGTGCCTGTGGTATGTGAGTTTCTTGATGTGTTTCCAGAAGAACTACCAGGTTTGCCTCCTATCAAAGAAGTTGAGTTTGGTATTGAATTGGTTCCGGGTACAATACTCATTTCTATTGCTCCTTATAGAATGGCTCCAATAGAATTGAGAGAATTGAAAATTCTGTTGCAAGAACTAACAGAGAAAGGCTTTGCAAGCCCTAGTTGTTTACCATGGGGTGCAACTGTACTCTTTGTGAAAAAAAAAGATGGTTCGATGAGATTGTGCATAGATTATCTGTAGCTTAACAAGGTGACTATTAAGAACAAGTATCCACTACCTAGAATTGACGATTTGTTTGATCAATTTAAGGGAGCTACTATGTTCTCCAAGATAGATTTGAGATCTAGATATTATCAGTTGTGAGTTAAAGATTCAGGTGTTTCGAACACTGCTTTCCAGACTAGGTATGGCCATTATGAGTTCCTTGTGATGTCATTTGGCTTGACTAATGCTTCTTCCATTTTCATGAACTTAATGAATCTAAATTTTAGACCTTACTTGGATAAATTTGAAGTTGTGTTCATTGATGATATCTTGATTTATTCTCATGATAAGACTGAGCATTCAGATCATTTGAGAACTATTTTACAGAATTTGAGAGATAATCAGCTTTATGTCAAGTTTAGCAAAAGTGAGTTCTGGTTACGGGAAGTTGGTTTTCTTGGACATATAGTCTCAGGTGAAGGTATTAGAGTTGATCCAAGTAAGATTTCAACCATTGTTGATTGGAAGCCTTCAGGAATGTATCAGAGGTCAGAAGTTTTCTTGGTCTCGCCAGTTGTTATAGAAGATTTTTAGAGGGATTTTCCATGATAGCTACTCCATTGACAAGATTGCTACAGAAAGATGTCAAGTTTGAATGGACTGAAAAGTGTTAGTAGAGTTTTAACAAGTTAAATGTAATAGCCCGATTTAGGGCCTAGTCGGAATAGTGGTCTCAGGACCATAAATCTGGAACCGAATAAATTATTTTATTATTATTTTGATGTTATATTATGTTTTTAGGAATGCATTAAAAATTTGGTAAGTTAACTTTGACGTTTGTAAGCTCAATTGCGAAAAAGGACTAAATCGCGTAAAATGCAAAAGCCCTAATTTGGTAGCTAAAGATGTTAAATAGCTAGAGAACCAAAATTGAGGGTCTTTAAAGGGAAATTATACCCTTAGATAATAGCTTGACCGGCCATGGGAGACAAATTGGAGAGAAGGTTAAAATTAGGTGAAGCTTAGGTCACCAATTTTGACTAGTTGTATTTTTAATAAAACAAAAAAGAAAAGTCATCAAATTTTCTCTCTTCTTAGCCAAAAATATCAGCCATTGTAGGGGTTTGAAAGCTTGAAAAATTTCAGCAACTTTGAGCCCTCTCAAGTTAATGATTTTGATAGTTTCTCTTAATAATTTTTACATTTTTTAGACCCTAGAAGCATGAGCTTTCAAATGAAGGGTCTATTTTGCAAAATGGTTAAGGGTTTGAAGTTTTTCCATGAAAGGGTTCGTGATGTTTGCTGAGTTTTTATGGAAGAATATGAGTCTTAGTAGTGTAATGACAACTTTTGTGAAAGGTGTTAGCATGAAAACACCTAAAAGGACTATTTTGCTCAAGTTGTAAAATAGTTGATAAATGTGTGAAATATAATGAATTTGGAGTTTCTATAAGAGTAAAAAGAGTTTATCTAGGCTTGAGATGTAAAGCAATTTGATAAAAATCAATTTTCGAGCATAGGGATAAAATAGTTATTTTTGCCAAAGTCTAGGGGCAAAATGGTTATTTTACTGAAGATGTGAATTTTGATTTGCCTAATTGAATTTAGTGAATAAATGAATGTACTTTGCTAATATAGATCAAGAATTATCAAATCCTAACCTAAACCGGGAGAAAGCTGAACAAATCGACTAAACCGACTAGTCGTATATGTTTTGTAATCCGAGGTAAGTTGTATGTAAATAATACAACTACATTGCTACTATATGTGTTTAAATTGTCATTGAATAGTTTTGACATGTATAAGACTTAGGCTTTATTATTTTGTTTCATTGAGGATTGGCCATATATATTGGCTTAGGTCGAAAACCCTTCAATTTATATTAAGCCTTGAATGATGGCTAACATTCATTTTGAATTTATAAAAGATGCATTATCATGGTTGAATGAATGTCTATTGTGGCTAATTTGGTTATAGGAATTATGCTTGTTTTGGTATTGGTTGTTACTTGCATAGAACTAGGTATGTAAGGGTGGCAATGAGGCTTGGTAAATATCCTTATATTGTCCACACTGGTAGACACACAGGCGTGTGTCTAGGCTGTGTGTAACACACGGTCTGCCCCATGGTCGTGTAGTCTTGTCGTGTGTCCCTTACACGTAAAAATTTCAAGTCAGTATGCATGGTAATAAACACACGGGCAGAGACATGGCTGTGTATCTCAACCGTGTAGAGGATACGGCCTAGTACATGGGCATGTGCCATGGCCGTGTGTCATTTTAGGAATGCTGACGTCGAAAATAGAATACCCAGGTTTTTGCACACTGGCTAAGAGACTGGCGTGTCCTGGCTATGTGAGGGACACTAGCCATCAACACAGACATGTGTTTGGCCGTGTGAAAACCCCTATAGGTGTGAATTAGAAATTAATTTCACACAGGTAAAGGACACGGGCGTGTCCCTAGGTGTGTAGGACGTGTGAGTCAAATGGGCCATCAGCACGACCATGTCGAGCTGGTCACACGGGCGTATTGCCCTTCCACACAAGCTTGTGCCCTGTTTTAAGGACAAAATTTTCATAGTTGGTTTAAGGACCCGATATAGTTTCGATTAGTTTCCAATGGTCGATTTGGCGTAGTAGGCCCATAATAAGAAGATTAAAGTAGAAATTGAAAAAGATTTAAATTGGACCGAGTCTGGGTGACTCGAGATTATTTGTGTACATGAGATCACGTTAGGTAATGCCTTGTACTCCACCTCGGCGTGGGTTATGGGTACGAGGTGTTACATTAAAGGCATTGTTGACTGAAGCTCCTATCTTAATACAACCAGAACCGAGTAAAGAGTTCGTGATTTACAATGATGCGTCCTTGAATGGACTAGGCTGTGTACTTATGCAAGAAGGAAAGGTAATTGCTTATGCCTCTAGACAGCTAAAGCCACATGAGAGAAATTATCCGATACATGATTTAGAACTAGCTGCCATTGTATTTTCACTGAAAATCTGGAGACATCACTTGTATGGTGAGAAGTGTCAAATATTTGCTGATCATAAAAGTTTGAAATACTTGATGACTTAGAAAGATTTGAACTTGAGGCAAAGAAGATAGCTAGAGTTGATTAAAGATTATGAACTAGTGATCAATTATCACCCGGGTAAGGGAAACGTAGTTGCTGATGCTTTGAGTAGAAAATCTTTATTTGCATTAAGAGCTTTGAACACTAGTTTAACCTTATCGGATGATGGTTCTATATTAGCCGAATTAAGAGTTAAGCCAATGTTTCATGAAGAATTTTGTGAAGTTTAGAAAGATGACAGTGAGTTGCAAGCCAAAAGAGCTCAGTGTGAGTCGGGTATAGAGTCAGATTTTCAGATCAATTCTAACGGTTGTTTAATGTTCAAAAATCAGATATGTGTACCAAGAATGATGAGCTTATTCGAAATATTTTAGAGGAAGCACATAGCAGTTCTTTGTCTATTCATCCAGGTAGTACAAAGATGTATAATGATTTGAAGAAAATGTATTGGTGGGTCGGAATGAAAAGAGATATCTCAGAGTTTGTTTCTAGATTCTTGATCTATCAGCAGGTAAAAGCTGAACATCAGGTACCTTCAGATTTATTGCAGTCTGTGTTAGTTCTTGAGTGGAAATGGGACCAAGTTGTCATGATTTTGTAACAGGAATGCCGTTGACACCGAGAAAGAAAGATACAGTATGATTGATAAGTTAACGAAGTCGGCTCATTTTATTCCAGTTCGTATGGATTATTCACTTGACAAGTTGGCTGAGTTGTATATTTCAGAGATAATCAGACTATATGGAGTACCGTTATCGATTATTTTAGATAGAGACCCGAGATTCACTTTGCTGTTTTGGAAGAAGTTACAGGAAGCTTTAGGCACAAAGTTGAGTTTTAGTACAGCTTTTCATCCTCAGACTGATGGTCAGTTGGAGAGAGTTATTCAGATACTTGAGGATATGCTCAGATGTTGTATCTTAGAATTTCAAGGTAGTTGGGAGAAATATTTGTCGTTGGTAGAGTTTGCTTATAATAATAGTTACTAGTCGAGTTTGAAAATGGCACCTTATGAAGCTTTGTATGGATGTAAATGTCACACACCTTTGTATTGGACAGAGCTTAAAGAAAATCAGATTTACGGGGTTGATTTAGTTAAAGAAACTGAAGAGAAAGTGAAAGTTATCAAATATTACTTGAAAGTAGCTTTAGATAGACAAAAGTCTTATGCATACTTGAAAAGAAAAGAGATTGTGTAGGTGACAAAGTGTTCTTGAAAGTATCCCTGTGGAAGAAAATCTTTAGATTTGGCAAGAAAGGAAAACTAAGTCCACGTTTTATTGGACCGTTTGAGGTGACTGAAAGAGTTGGACCATTAGTATATCGGTTAGCTTTGCCGCTAGAGTTAGAAAAGATTCATGATGTGTTCCATGTGTCCATGTTACGTCGTTACCGTTCTGATCCTTCACATGTGATTTCACAGACAGAGATTGAGATTCAGCAAGATATGACTTATGGTGAAGAACCGGTAAAGATTTTAGCTCGAGAAGTCAAGCAACTGAGGAACAAAAGTATTACACTTGTGAAAGTATTATGGAATAGGCATGGGGTAGACGAGGCTACATGGGAGCCTGAAGAGGTTATGCGAAAACAGTATCCAAATCTTTCCACATGTAAGATTTTTGAGGAGAAAATCCCTAAAGGGGGAGAAATGTAACATCCCAAAATAGGGCCTAAATAAAATAGTGGTTGCGAAACCACGAATTCGAGATAGAAAAGTTTATTCTAAGTAATTTTTCTAATTTACCAAGTGATTAGATGCATGTGTTAGAGTATCGATGGAAACGTTTATAAATAGCATGCTTAACTTGCCTAGTAGAGCTTAATTGCAAAAGTTGATAAATATGAGTTTTAGATGCTAAAGGATTAAATTGAAGAGTATAATTGAAGTAGAGGTCCTTAAATGGTAATTAAACAATTAGGTTTTCATGGACAAAAATGGACATACATAGATAAAAATAACTAAAGTTTTAATGAAGGATATTTTATTCATTTGGTAATTAAAAGATTAAAAAAGGGAAAAAGATGGCAAAATGAGACCATCTTCTTCATTAGGCCGAAATTTCAAGGGTTCTTCGTAGCTAGGGTTTTGTCAAGCTTCCAAGCTTCATAGTAAGTGATTCCAAGCCCCATTTTTAATGTTCTTTACGTTTTTAAAGTTCTGGTAACTTGATTTAGCTTATTCTAGCAATAATTTAACCTAAGGTTCATATTTGGAAAAATACCCATAGGTGCAATGTGTTTATTTTGATGTTTTATGGTAAAATATGAAGCTTAAAATTATGTTAAATGACTAGAGCTAAGCGATTTTAAGCGAACACGAGTAAAACCACACAATCGGTAAAAATACCTAATGGTCATAAGTAATGTCAGAGTGGGAATTTGATGTTGCTGTAGGTAAATAAATGATCAACATGTCATAAAACATAAGAATTAGGTATAAAGTTTCATTTCCGAGTCTTGGGGAAAAGTGTAAATATGCAAAAGTTTAGGGGCAAAATCATAATTTTACCAAAGTTAGAGTTAAGGACTGTTTTGATAAATGTAAATATTAAATAAGTTAAATTTTCTATTATAGATCAAGAAGAACAAAATTTGGGGTTAGACTGAGGAAAGAAAAAGGTTGAGGACTAAATCAAAATATATGATTGTATTTTGTATCAAGGTAAGTTTGCAGTAAATAAATGCAATGTTTTATTATTTATAATTAATGATGTTATTTTTTAGCATCTATATATTTATTTTGTAAATTTATTCCTTGATGATTCCAGTAAGAATTGACGGAGAAATGATACTTAAAAGTCTCGCTTGAACATTAGGAATGTGTAGGACACAAATGTCATGACATTACGGTTTAAGGATACCAAGTAAGACCATGCCAAGGCATGGTATTGGTAAGTTTTACAAGGCAAGGAAATCATGTAAGACCATGTCAAGACATGGCATTGATAAACTACTATAAGGCAAAGATCCCATGTAAGACCATGCCAAGGCATGGCAATAGTGAGTTCATAAGGCAAGGATACCACATAAGACCATGTCAAGACATGGAAATGGTAAGTTTAAAAGGGAAAGGTACCCGTGTATCATTAGTATTCCAAATGGTTTGACAGAAAATTCAAAGAGTGTACCAATGGGAAGGTAAGATAAGTCCATGTTCGAAAGGTTTAGGTTATCTTGATAATTCATTTAGAATGTTGTTATTTATTTACATGAAAACTTTCTAAGCTTTATGCTTACTCCCTTTATTTTCTCTCTTTTTTATAGTATCGCAAAGCCAACTCGGAAAATCATAAGGACGTCGAAGATTGCCTCACACTATCAACGAGTTATCTCGGTATTTTGTGACTAGAAATACTTTAAGTTATGGCATGTATAGGGACTTGGCTATTTTGTGTGTATGTCCTTATGACATGATTAAAGAATGGAATGCAAATACTTGGTAATTATTAGCTTATGATATAGCTAAATAAGAACATGTTTTGGTATTATGTATGCCTAAATGATGTTTGATGCAAAGAATTTATGAAAGAGTAAGAGTTGGCCATGGAACAGTTAGGAAACAACAGTAGTGACGTGGATTTGAAAAATCACTAAAAATTATAGAAATAGAATTAAATGGTTAATGATATATAATTAAATCTTATTGAGTCTATTTTCATTAGAAACAAATAGAAATGTTATCCGATTTCGGTATAATGAGATAATCAATTTTTAGTGAAGAGAGGTTAGGTCCGCTAAACTGCAAAACAAGTGAACCTTTAATGAATAAAATATACTAATTGGCCAAACCAAAAATTCTAGAAAAATTATGATAAGAAGATATATGAGTCTAGTTTTAGGGAAAATTTACGGATTTAAATTTCATGTTTCGTAACTTGAGTTATAATTAATTTAGTGACTATTACGCAGATGGACAGTTCTATTATGAATAGTGAAATAAATTGTTTTGAATTATGTAAGTAATCAAAAAATTTTTAATGTTCCCGATTTGGTCCCAAACTATTCCAATTGCACATTTTGGGGCCTCGAGGGCCCTTTTTAGGGATTAATTGGATGAAAGTTAGTGAAGTAAATTTTTTTATGCCCCGAACAAGTAAGATAAGTCTGGTAACGCCTCGTGCTCGACTCCGGTGATGGTCTCGGATAAGGGTTGTTACATGTATGATAAGATGAAGCATCTTGTGGTTAAACCCGACTCTCAGAGAGAGTGTCTCATTGCTCGTGGGTAACAACATCGGAATGTTGATGATGATCGTGGAAGGACATAAGAATGGAATCCTCGCGGTAAATCTAAGGGAAGATCAAAGTCTTCAAACAAAGGTAAAACTTGTAACTTCTGTAAGAAGAAGGGGCACATTAAATCGGAGTGTTTTAAGCTGTAAAACAAGATCAAAAGGGAGGCTGCAAATCAAAAGAGCGAACAACTAGAAAAATCTTGTGAAGCAAATGTTGTAGAAGACTATAGCGACGGTGAACTTCTTGCCGCTTTTGTCAACAATTCTAAGGTGAGCAAGAAGTGGATCCTTGATTAGGGTTTTACCTTCCACATGAGTCCCAATTGGTATTGGCTTACAACTTACGAAACAATGTCTGGAAGTGTTGTTTTGATGGGAAATAATGCTTCATGTAAAATTGCAAGTGTTGGAATGATTAAAGTTAAGATGTTTGACGGAGTTGTCAGAACACTTAGTGACGTATGACATGTTCCGAATTGAAGAAAAATTTTATTTCGTTGAGCACTTTTGATTCAAAAGAGTACAAAAACACAGCTGAAAGTAGGTTTTGAAGATTTTCGAAGGTTCCCTTGTTGTGATGAAATGGCAGAGAAAAACTGCCAAGTTATATGTTTTACAAGGTTCTACAGTTACTGCTGATACAACTGTTACTTCCTCTTCCTTATCTAATGATGATGTTACTAGAATTTGGCATATGCGCCTAGGGCATATGAGTGAGAAAGGCATGGCAGAATTGAGCAAAAGAAGACTTCTTGATGGGCAAGGAATTTGCAAACTGAAGTTTTGTTAGCACTGCATTTTTGGGAAACAAAAAAGAGTTTGATTCTTCAAAGGAATCCATAACACGGAGGGAACATTGAGTATACTCATTCATATCTATGGGGGCCATCCAGAGTGCCTTCGAGAGGTGGAGCTAATTATATGCTAACACTAATTGATGATTTTTCCAAAAAAGTTTGGGCGTTCTTCTTGAAGCAGAAAAGTGATGTGTTTTATGCATTCAAGTCTTGGAAAACTATGATTGAAAAATAGACGGGAAAGCAAATAAAATACCTCTGCACAGACAATGGCTTAGAGTTATTTTTTGATGAGTTTAATGAATTGTGCAAGTCAGAAAGGATCGTGAGACACTTAACAGTTCGTCATACTCTACAGCAAAATAGTGTTGCAGAATGAATGAATAGAATGATCATGGAGAAGGTTCGATGTATGTTGTCGAATGCCAACTTACCAAAGTTGCTTTGGGCTGAAGCAGCCTCTACTGCATTTTTTTTATCAATCTATCTCCATTCATTGCCATTGAGAAAAAGACTCCACAAGAGGTATGGTCTAGTAATCTTGTTAATTATTCTAATTTAAAGATCTTTAGCTGTCCTGCGTATACTTATGTTGATAACGAAAAATTAGAATTGAGATCTATTAAATGTGTTTTTCATGGTTATAAAGCTAGTGTAAAAGGATATAAGTTATTGTGTCCTGAAAATAGA
Source organism: Gossypium hirsutum (assembly GCF_007990345.1). Taxonomy (NCBI): domain Eukaryota; kingdom Viridiplantae; phylum Streptophyta; class Magnoliopsida; order Malvales; family Malvaceae; genus Gossypium; species Gossypium hirsutum. Next base: position 40,937,774 of record NC_053432.1, read on the forward strand.
AAAGTTGTGGTTAGCAGAGATGTTGTTTATTATGAAACTGCTATGCTACCAACTTATCTCTAAAAGACTCTTCCAATAAGGAACAAAAAAAGCAGGTGGAGCATCAGATTAATCCAGAATCTACAATAGAGTCGACTTCTCGAACCAGTACAGAAATTCAAAATAGAGTTACTTCTTCACCACTGTAACGCCCCGTACCTGAGACCGTCGCCGGAGTCGAGCACGAGGTGTTAACGGACTTAATTCATTACTTAAACAGCTCAAACAATTTATTTTTAAAACTTCTAGAGAAGTTGGTAATCTGCGTCACAGTCACTTAAAAATTCATATCTTGAGTTACGAAACTCGAAATCAAATTCTGTAAATTTTTCCTGAAACTAGACTCATATATCTATCAACTAATTTTTTTCTAGAATTTTTGGTTAGGCCAACTGGTACAGTTTATTAGTTAAAGTCTCCCTATTTCAGGGTTTGATGCTCTAACCTCTGTGTATTCGAATAAATATCTCCCTATACAGAGTTCCAATTACTATGAAGTTTATTTATCATAAAACTAAACTCAATAAGGAATATTTACATGTAAATAATTACTTCTAATTATCTTTGTAAAATTTTTGGTGAATTTCCAAAGTCAGAACAGGGGATCCAGAAATCGCTCTGGCCCTGCTTCACAAAAATTTAAATATCTCATAAACTATATCTCATTTACCTATTTTGTTTCTTCCATTTGAAAATAGACATAATAATATTTGATTTCATAACTTATTCATCATTTAATTCCATTTCTACTATTTTTAGTGATTTTTCAAATTCACATCACTGTTACTGCCTGATTGTGCTAATTTCACCTTTTTCATAATTTCCATGGAATAACTAGCATTTAGGCATACATAACACCAAACATGTCTTTGATTAGCCATTCCAATAGCTAATCATTATCAAGCATTTACATACCAATCATTAGCCATATCATAAGATCATACACAAAAAATGGCTACGATGCTATACATGCCATACTCTAAATGAAACGTCTAGCTATACCAAAACAATCCTCGTGATAGTGTGCCCGGACCTCCGACGTACTTTACGATCCCCGAGTTAGCTTGACAAAACTATAAAAAGAAGGAAAATAAAGGGGGTAAGCATTAAGCTTAGTATGTTTGCATGCAAATAAATAACAACATTCATAAGAACTATCTTACTACTTGGCATGATACTACATAATGCAACTTCATTAATTGTCATAGACATATTTTAAACTTCTTCACTTACTCACTTACTTAAATACTTACTTACTTAATCAAATTTATTAATACATTTTACTTACCTTTTTCCTTATCAAGCATACATGAACATTATGTACTTACATTTACTCTTCTAGCATGAACTTGTCTTACCTTTTTAGTATAACTCGTCTTACCTTACCTTACCTTGATATTCTCTTTAAATTTTCCCGTTGAACCACTTGGAATACTAAGGATACACGAGTACCTTACCATTTCCATGACTTGTCATGGTCTTACATGGTATCCTTTTGAAACTTACCATTGCCATGTCTTGACATGGTCTTACATGGTAGCCTGGCCTTATGAACTCACCAATGCCATGCCTTGGCATGGTCTTACATGGGACATTTACCTTATAGTAACTTATCAATGCCATGTCTTGACATGGTCTTACATGATTTCCTTGCCTTAGAAACCTTACTAATTTCCATGCCTTGGCATGGTCTTACACGGTATCCTTAAACCCTAATGTCATGACATTTGTATCCTACACATTCCTAAGGTTCAACCGGGACTTTCTGAAATTTCTTCTCCGTCAATTCATGCTTAATTATTCTTTGAATAATTTCATAAAATAAATATACACATGCTGGAAATTAACAAAATTAACATAAAATAATAGAATATTGCATTTATTTACTGCAAACTTACCTCGAAACAAAATACGATCAACTATATAGATTTAGTCCACTATCTTTTTCTTTCCCCGGTCTAACTCCGGATTTTGTTCTTCTTGATCTATAATAAAAATTTAGCTTATTTAATACTCACATTTATTAAAACAGTCCTTGACCCAAACTTTGGCAAAATTACATTTTTGCCCCTAAACTTTCACATATTTGCACTTTTTCCCCAAGGCTCATAATTTAAACTTCATCATATTTTCTTATGTTTTATGACATGCTGATCATTTTTCCCTTCTATGACAACATCAAATTCACACTCTAACATGTACTTATGACTATTAGGTATTTTTACCGATTAAGCCCTTTTACTCGTTTTCACTTAAAATCGAGTAGCACAAGTTGTCTAACATAATTAAAAACCTCATATTCTATCATAAAACACCAAAATACACAAATTTCACCTATGGGTATTTTTCCAAATATGAACCCTAGGTTGAATTATTACTAGAATAAGCTTAATCAAGTTATCGGGACTCCAAAAACGTAAAGATCATTAAAAACAGGGCTTGGAATCACTTACTATGGAGCTTGAAAGCTTGAAAAAAACCCTAGCTATGGAGAACCCTTGAAATTTAGGCCTAATGAAGAAGATGGACAAAAATTGGCTTTTAATTTTGTTTTTAATTCATTTTAATAACTAAATGACCAAAATGCCCTTACTACTAAACTTTCCAAAAATTCCATCCATGTCCAATTTTTGTCCATAGACTTAGAAATTGGTCAAATTGCTATTTAATACCTCCTCATTAATATTCCAAAGCAATTTCATACTAAAAACTTCTAGAATGCAAGTTTTGCAAATTATTCGATTTAGTCCCTAATCTCAACTTAAGCACTTTATGCATAGAATTTCATCACGAAATTTTCACACAATCATGCAATCATATCATAAACCTCAAAATAATAATAAAATAAAATTTTCTACCTCAGATTTATGGTTTCGCAACCATTGTTCCATTTAGGCCCTATTTCGGGATGTTACAACCATAATACTCTATCACCAAAAAAAACTAGAAGAGAGATTAAACCTCGAAAGAAGTATGCCGAGGTTGATCTAGTTGCTTATGCTTTAAATATTGTCGAAAATATAGATGCAAAACCAAGAGCCATCTAATTATTCTGTGGTTAGCTGTGAAGACTCAAAAAAGTGGATGTTTGTTATGCAAGAGGAGATGGGATCACTCCACAAAACCAGAACATAGGATCTTGTGAAACTTCCTAAAGGAAAAAAGGTTATTCATTATAAATGGATGTTTAAAAAGAAAAAAGTGACTCCAAGAGTTGAAGAACCCAGTTATAAAGCAAGGCTTGTTGCAAAGGGTTACAATCAAATTCTAAGAGTGGACTTCACATATGTGTTCTCCCCAGTTGTGAAGTATAGTTCAATTCGAGATTTGCTTGGTATTGTGGCCATGCATGATTTGGAGCTTGAGAAGTTAGATGTAAAAACTACATTTTTGCATAAAGAACTTGAGAAGGATATTTACATGCAATAACCAGAGGATTTTACAGTCTCAGAAAAAGATAACTATGTTTGCTTACTGAAAAAGTCCCTTTACGGTTTGAAATTGTCACCAAGATAGTGGTACAAGAGGTTTGACTCTTTTATAACTTCTCATGATTTCAAAAGAAGTAGCTTTGAAAATTGTGTTTACTTTAAGAAAAATAGTGATGGTTCTTTTGTGTATCTACTCATTTATGTTGATGACATGTTGATAGCAGTGAACGATAAAGGAGAGATGAGAAATGTCAAAGCCCAACTAAGTGAAGAATTTGAGATGAAAGATTTGGGACCAGCAAAGAAGATACTTGGTATGGAGATTCACAGAGATAGAAAAGTAAGTAAGTTGTACCTAAGTCAGAAGGGGTACATTGAGAAAGTTCTTTGCAAGTTCAATATGCAGAGTGCTAAACCTATTAATACTCCTTTAACAGCCCATTTCAGACTTTCATCGGCTTTGTCTCCACAATCAGATGATGAGATTGAGTACATGTCCCATGTTCCATATTCTAGTGCAGTGAGATCTCTCATGTATGCTATGGTTTTTTCACGTCCAGATTTATCATATGCAGTTAGTATAGTTAGCAGATACATGATGAATCCCAGTAAATAACACTAGAAAATAGTTTAGTAGATTTTAAAATACTTACGAGGTACTATTGAAGTTTGCTTAAAGTTTGGAAGAACTAGAGATGGAGTCATTGGGTATGTTGATGTTGATTTTGCTGGAGATCTTGATAGAAGAAGATCTCTCATAGGTTATGTTTTTACAATCAAAAGTTGTACAATCAGTTGGAAAGCCACTTTGCAAACTACAGTCACTTTGTCTACCACTGAAGCTAAGTACATGGTGATTACTGAGACTTGTAAAGAAGCTATTTGGTTGAAGGGACTTTTTAGTGAACTCAATGAAGTCCTTCAAATCAGTATAGTATTTTGTGACAGTCAAAGTGACATCTTCCTTACAAAAGATCAAATGTTTCATGAGAGAACAAAGCACATTGATGTTCGATATCATTTTATTCATGATATTATTGCTTGTGGTGATATTCTTGTAAGAAAAATTAGTACTCATGAAAATCCTGCAGATATAATGACTAAGTCACTTCCCATAACCAAGTTTGTGCATTGCTTAGACTTGGTTGGTGTTCATTTTTGAGGTTAAAGCTCTAAGGGGTTCTATGGAAAAGGTAGAGAACTTGTTCATTGAGAGTTCGCGATGAAGAACTTGTTCATTGAGAATTCATATCAAGGTGGAGATTTTTAGAATTGAGTGACCCGAATCCTTATTAAAATAAAATAAAGTGGTAAAATAAAATAAAAGTAAAATCCAATAGAACTACACTTTTTTTTTAGAATAAGGTTTTTCAACCTTATTACATTCATCTACTTGATATTGATTAGAATAAGGTGTTTCAACCTTACTACACTCCTTCTATTAGAAGATGGTTTTACAAGCCTATAAATGGACATAGTCTACTCCTCTTGTAATCATTCCAATTCAACATAGTGAATTATCTTCTCCACTACCCGTGGTATTTCCTGAAAGGGTTTTCACGTAAAATTTGTATGTTCTTTATTTTTCTCTCTTTTCTTTATGATACATTGTCATTATCGACATTCTATTTTTTCACAAATTTTAATTTGAATATAAATTATATATACACTTTATTATTATAAATGAAGGGAGAATTAAAAAAATGGTTTAATTTGTAAGATGGTTTTGGTACACAATACTTAACAGACGTTGATAGCTACATTCTTTATTAAAAAAATGGAAATAACAAAATTTTAGTTAGATATTCTTCTACTTTTGTTTTTTTCAATGCAAAGCCAAAAATGCTCAATTAGGTTTGATCAAAGTGAAAGGAAAAATAATTAGGTTAAAATTATGTCACTACTCTCGGTATTTTTAGTAAATTTAGAATTTAAATTTATATTTTTTTTATAATTTTAGAATTTAGTCTTACTGTAAATTTAAAAAGTATATAGATTAAATTTCAAGAAATAGATGTGTAGAAATTCTAAATTTATGAAAAATATAAGGACTTATAACCATTTTAACCAAATAAATATAAATAAACAAATAAATAAATAGACCAAAGTCTTTTATTACTACAAAATTATTTTTATCCTTCTTTTGTCTCTTTCTTCTTGTTTTTTTGTTCCATTGAATCTTCTTACCTATTTTATTTTAATTTTCCTTTCCTACCATAATTGATCATTATGCTTCACTTACCCCTCTTTTTAATTCTTAGTGTAATCTATTTAAGGTTTTTTTTTTGAACAAGTAATCTACTTAAAGTTATTTTCTATTATTAGTACTCTAATATTTTTCGTGTCTATCTTTTATTGGGAAAACAAGTTGGGAAAAGTTTCAAGAATAATAAAACAAGCTAAGAGAAGAAGTTAAATTGCTAGCAACTTATGAATGATTTATTACATTATTGTATTTCCAAACAAATTCATATTTAATGAATTATTATTGGTGTATAAATTTATATGCACACAATAACTTAAGTAATGCAATGTGTTAGAAATTTTAGTTAATTACTAAAAAAATTAATTGTATTACCAAAAAAAAGTTTGATTATATTTATTCAATTTTGAGAGATTTTATTAATTGTGATGTGCTGCCAATATATTTGTTGCGATAATGTATAAAATACATACAATTTTCAAAACGCCCCAACTTTATTATACGGATACATCCTGTTATATTACAATAGAAATATTATCTTGAAATTTGCATTTCTACATACGATAAATAGGCTTGGCACAAAGATTAGTCTTCCTTGGCAATGAAGAACCAAAGTTCTCAGTCATGTCCAATTCATTTGGCGACATTCCAGTAGGCAGCTCCCAATCAAAACAATGCACCAATTGAGCTAGAATGAGTTTAACTGTGATTAACCCTAGTTTCTTTCCTGGGCATACTCTACGGCCTGAACCAAATGGGATGAGTTCAAAATCATGTCCATGAAGTTCTATATTGCTATTAATGAACCTTTCAGGAAAAAAATCTTCAACATTATTGGACCACACATTAGGATCTCTCCCAATTGCCCAAACGTTCACTAAAACCCTTGACTTTTTTGGTATGTAACAACCATCAATAACTATGTCCTCCATTGACTCACGAGGAACTAGTAAAGGTGCAACAGGATGAAGCCTTAAAGTTTCTCTCACAACCATATCTAGGTACTCCAATTTTGGTAAATCATTTTCCTCCACCATTCTCTTCCCGATAACACTTTCTAACTCTTGCTGGAATTTCAGCATTACCCTAGGATGCCTTATGAGCTCTGATAATGCCCACTCCAATGTTGCAGCTGAGGTGTCCAAGGAACCCACAATCATATCTATTGTTATGGCTTTGATGCTATTTCGATCCATTATATCACCATCGGGATTCATTTGCTTATTTAATTCTGTAAGCATTGTACCAACAAAATCATCTTGCTTTTGTTGCTGATGGTCGTTAATAATCGTCTCAAGGGCTTCGTGAAGTTTTTCACCAAGTGTCCTTGTACGGGCTTTGAGTCCCTACATGGTTTAAAATAATCAACACAATTCACTCAGTGGTTGTTCGTAATGTGTATTGTTAATTTGTTTTGATATAGTATATTAAAATACACACAAACACAATACCTGTAAGTCAAAAGCACCCAAAAAAGGCACAAAATCTGCAAGATTGAAAGCTCCTGCCAAGTTAGTAAGCTCTTCAATAAGCTCCTTGAGGTTAAATTCCTCATACTTCTTCACAGACCCCAAAATCATTTTCAGATTCATCTTTTCATTAAGATCCCCCACCTTTTTACTAATGTTAACCACTTTTTTTTCTACTGCGGCTTCTTTCAAAGATTCAATGAAATGAGTTATCACCTCTTTCCTCGATGGTGCAAATGATTCAATTTTCGATGCATTAAAAAGTTGTTGATTACAAAACTTCCTCACACTGCGCCAATATGGTCCATGTTCTGTGAATGCTATTCCCTTTTTGCCATTGTAAATTGATTGTAGCACTTGGACTTTTGGTCTACTTGCAAAAACAACATCATGTGTCTTAAGAAACATCTCGGCTACTGGAGGGGATGAAACAACAACAGTTGGCACAGAGCCTAGCCTTATGGACATTATAGGACCATGTTTTTTGGCCAAGTGGTAAAGGGATCGGTGTGGAAGCATGCCTAATATGTGGAGGTTCCCAATGATTGGCAAGGGTCGAGGACCAGGAAGGGCTTTCCCTTTTCCTTTGCCTTGTTTCAAGATGTAAAATAGAATGTAAAAGGAGAAAAAAATCACAAGGAGTGTAAGAAGAGTTTCCACTGAAGGATCCATTATTGTTAATCAATTAACCTAATTGATATGTCTCTAGTGCATATCCCTATTTATTTATACATTTATATATCAACTATAACGTTTTTTTATCCTTTTTTATAGATAGTTTCTATATTTTTTAATATAAATGGAGAAAAAAGGGCACAACTCCCCCGCCATCATATTTGATTTGAATCTTTACCTCTGACTATCAAAAATTATTTCTAAAATTTTTATCACTTAAGTCATACCCCTAACCAATTAAAATAATTTAAGAGTTTTTATTTTTAGGTTATACTTTTCTCTCAACACACACAATATTTTTTTAACATATCAATGTTTTAGACTATTGGTAATGAAATTGAAAAAAGGTATGATAAGAGACTAAAACAATCCATGAACGTAGAATTTCTTTACATGACCCGTAATAAATGGCCCATGTATATTTATAAAAAACTATTTTTGGTACACTAAAACAATCTTGGATGTTGAGTGTTCCACCATAAAAAATATAAATTAAATTTATACATTGATTTAATTTTAATATGCAATTTGATATATAATTTTTTTGTGTATTTATAAACATAAAATTAATATTATATTTTATATGTTTTATTTTTATACAATTGTACACATTTAAATAAATAGATGTATACATTTTTTTCATATTGTATTAATACGATTGTTTATGTATATAATATTAAACGTAAAACGGTACTAATTTAAAGATATTATTAATTATTTTTTAAAATCAAATTAAAACTTTGTTCAACAAATTATACAAAATTAAAGATAATGTATAACATTACATATTAAATTAAAAATTAAAATTTATGATAATATCATGGATAATTAATTAAGGTAAATGATATGCGTCTAATGTCTGTCGCCTCCCCATTTTATTTATAGATTTATATATCAATTATAACAAATAACTATATAGATTTTTTTTCCTGTATATTTTATATATAAATGGACAGACAAAAAGAAGGCACAACAAGTCAACAACTCTTCGGAGATCGTATTTAACACAAACCTAGGACGTTGGCTGTTTGGCCATAAATTTATAATATTTAGACAGCAGATTATACATATATATATAATACGTATGTAGAAAAAATTAAACAATGAAGTTGATTGCTATTAACTATAAAGTTTTGCTTTTAAAATGTAGAAAAGCTCCAAATATAACATGTTAAATATTATAAATAATGATTAAAAGATATATCGAATTGTAAAATTATAATATTAAAAAAATTGTTTCTTAATGTTAGGAGTATAAGGAAGGTTCTCTATTTAGTCTTCTGTTACTCTGTTAGTTGTTATACATAAGTTGTCAAGTTGTTATGCAGTTAGTGATTCCTTAGTATGCCTCGGTAGCTCCGCAAGGCACGGACTTAATTAGGAGAGATAAACCTCCGGTAGACAAAATTTGAAAACAAGGGGTTGAGGAATTCTAGGCTAACTTAAATGACGACCTAGAGAAAGCAGAGTTTTCGCTAGAAAATACCATCAGAGTATTTGATGAACTATTGTGCATGCCTAAAGAATGCATTAAGTGTGCAGTATCGCTCTTGAGAGATTCGGCCTACCAGTGGTGGAACACTTTCGTGTCTGTAGTGCCGAGAGAGAGTAACTTGGGAATTGTTCCAGCGAGAGTTCCGAAAGAAGTATATTAGCCAAAGGTTCATAGATCAAAAGAGGAATGAATTTCTAGAGCTAAAGCAAGGCCGAATGTCAGTGACGGAATATGAATGTGAATTTGTGAGGCTCAGTAAGTATGCGTGGGAGTGTGTGTCTTCAGAAGCCACTATGTGTAAGGGGTTTGAGGATGGTCTTAATGAAGATATCCGAGTATTTGTTGGTATCTTAGAACTAAGAGAATTTGTGGTGCTCATTGAGAGAGCATGCAAGACAGAGGAGCTGGTAAAATAGAGGAGGAAAGCGGCTTTTAAGTCGTAAGATTCAAAGAAGAAACAGATGGGAAAGTCACATCAGTCCTCATCTAAGAGATCGAAGGAAGTCACTACGCGATCAAATGCTTCAGTGGTGTTTTCAAATAGAAATAAGAACCAGCAGAACACAACTTCTAGTGCCCAAACCACTTCTGTAGCGAGCGTCGGTAGTGCTCGGCCAAATAGGCCAGAATGTTCGCAATGTGGTAGGCGTCACTTCGGTGAGTGCTAGGGGAATGAAAGGGCCTATTTTAAGTGTGGATCATTAGAACATTTCACCCGAGACTGTTCTGAAATGGAAGAGAGATTGAAAAAGCAAGATTCGAAGGCAAGTAATGCTCCTTCGAAGGGTAGACCACAAAAGAACTCTGGAAGCGTCACTACTAGTAGGGGTGCACCCAGAGATGCTGCAGTGAGGTCCGAGGGCAGAGCGGCTGTAAGGACTTACGCTATTCGTGCCCGTGAAAAGGCAGAATCTCTCAACGTGATCATGGGTACTTTTTCTATCCATGGAATATTTGTTGTTGCTTTAATTGACCCGGGGCCTACCCACTCTTATATTTGTATTGGAATTGATACCTCGTATGAACATTATAGTAGAGTCCACTGAGTTTGTAATGAAATTGTCTAACCCTTTAGGTAGACATGTGCTAGTGGACCAAGTATTTAGAAATTGTCCTTTGACAATTAGAGGCCATTGTTTTCCAGTTAACCTGATGTTATTACCATTTAATGAATTTGATGTAATCCTTAGGATGGATTGGTTGACTTTTTATAGTGTTGTAGTGGACTGTGAGAGAAAGGTTATTGAATTGAAATGTGAAGACGAAAACGTTCTTCGGGGTTGGGCTAGATGAATCAGATAATTTGCCTGCAATAGTATCATTTTTGACTGTTGAGTAATATTTGAGGAAAAGATATGAGGCTTATCTCGCTTTTGTGCTAAATACTCAAGTGTGTGAGTTGAAGATAGAATTGATACAAGCGGTTTGTAAGTTTACAGACGTGTTTTCAGAGGAACCCGGATTATCTCTAGTGAGGGAAGTAGAGTTTAGAATCAAGTTGATACTGGGCACGACACCTATCTTGATTGCTCCGTATAGGATGGCTCCTACGAAGTTAAAGAATTTGGAAGCTCAACTACAAGAGTTAGTGGACAAGGGCTTTGCGAGACCAAGCTTTTCCCCGTGGAGTGCTCTGGTGCTCTTTGTGAAAAAGAAAGATGGTCGATGAGGTTATGCATCGACTATAGACAGCTCAATAAGGTAACAGTGAAGAACAAGTATCCTTTGCCAAGGATCGATGACCAATTTGATCATTTAAAGGGAGCCACTGTATTTTCCAAGATTGACGTGAGGTTAGGATACTACCAGTTAAGGGTGAAAGAACAAGATGTACCGAAGACTGCATTTTAGACAAGATACGGGCATTATGAGTTCCTCGCCATACCCTTTGGTTTGACTAATGCCCCGACGGTGTTTATAGATTTGATGAACCGCATTTTTTGGTCATATTTGGATAAATTCGTGGTGGTCTTTATCGATGACATACTGATTTACTCGCGTGATGAGAGTGAGCATGCGAAGCATTTGAGGACTGTAATACAGACCCTGAGAGACAAACAATTGTACTCCAAGTTCAGTAAGAGCGAATTCTAGCTTAAGGAGGTTGGATTTCTAGGACACATTGTGTCAGCTGACAGGATTAGAGTTGACCCAAGCAAAGTCTCGGCTATTGTTGAATGGAAACCACCGAAGAATGTGACAGAGGTCCGTAGCTTTTTGGGTTTGGCCGGATATTATAGAAGGTATCTTCAAGGGTTCTTTATGATAGTTACCCCGATGACAAGATTGCTGGAAAAAGATGTCAAGTTCGAATGGACAGAAAAGTGCCAACAGAGTTTCGAGCAATTAAAGGATTTGCTGACCGAAGCCCCAATGTTAGTGCAACTGGAGTCGGGTAAGGAATTTGTGATTTATAGCAAAGCCTCCTTAAATGGTTTGGGGCATGTGCTCATGCAAGAAGGCAAGGTTATAGCCTATGCCTCAAGACAACTAAAGCTACATGAGAAAAATTACCCAACGCATGATATAGAGTTGGCTACCATCATGTTTGCATTGAAGATTTGGAGGCACCATTTGTATAGAGAGAAATGTTGAGTATTCACTAACCACAAAAGTCTCAAGTATTTGATGACTCAAAAGGAGTTGAAACTGCGACAACGAAGGTGGCTAGATCTAATAAAGGACTACGAGTTGGTGATTGACTATCACCCGGAAAAGGCGAATGTAGTCGCCGACGCCTTGAGTAGAAAGTCATTGTTTGCTTTGAGAGCAATGAATACTCAGTTGTCTATGTCTACCGATGGTTCAATACTAGCAGAGTTGAGAGCTAGACCGACATTTCTACAAGAGATCTGTAACACCCCGAACCCGAAACCGACACCGGAGTCGGACACGAGGTGTTAACTGACTTTAACCCCTTATAAAATTTATTTTCCAGACACTGCCCAATCTGTGTACCAGTCGTTTTAAAAATAATATCTTGAGTTTCATAACTCGAAAATCAGTTTTGTGATTTTTCCCAGAAACTAGCCTCATGTGCCCATCTATGTATTTTTTTCTAGAATTTTTGGTCGGGCCAATTAGTACAGTTTATTAGTCAAAGTCTCCCATGTTGCAGGGGTCGACTACACTGACATTTTCCCATTATGACTTGGATATCTCCCTGCACGGGGCTTCAATACTGATGCCGTTTGTTTCTATGAAAACTAGACTCAGAGAGGAATCTGTACATATATGGTACGACCCCCAATTATCTCTGGTTAATTTATAATGAATTTCCAAAGTCGGAGCAGGAAATCCAGAAACCGTTCTGGCCCTGTCCCACAAAAATCTGATTATCTCTTAATATACTGCCCATATGATCTTTTCGTTACTTCCTCATGAAAACAGACTCATCGAGCTTCGATTACATAATTTATTCATCAATTAATTCCACTCCTACTATTTTTAGTGATTTTTCAATCTCATGACACTGCTGCTGCCAGCATCTGTTACGAAAGTAACTAGGTCCATTTCATGCCTACCCTTGATCCAACTCAATCGAACATTCGTGCCATTTTCGCATGGCTTAAAGTTTACATGCCAAAGTTCAAACACAACGTAATAGCTTATACATGCCAAAATGTTCTTCTAAGCCAACTAAGAAGAAAGTACCAAAACTTGCTATCCGGTGTGATGACTTCGATGACGGCCTGACCCCGCAAAAATAGATGAGTCCAAGCAACCTATAATGGGTGACAAGGAAACACCGAGTGAGTTTATAACTCAGTAAGTCATAAGCAATGCACTACCATCCATCAATAACATTATCACAAGAGGAAACAAAATGGAACGAGACAATTTACTCCATCCATACCGAACCATACCATAGTTCCTCCAACCTATCGATTCCGTTTCATATCAATTCATGCATTCACATTCCATATACTCATCAATAGGACATTGAGGCATTTTCATAAATCAATTTATTTTCGTTACAATCAAACAACTAAACGGCCTTTCACCCATCCTACGATAAATTTTATGTACGTGACTTCAAGTATATTTGTCACATAGGTTCAAACTTACCGAGCTCAACACCAAGTATAAGCATAGCACCTATTAGCCATGTACTCAAGACACTTACCCGATCCGCTGTCCGCGATCGACTCAATAGTGTCGCACACATAGTGTCCATAATGATTCACGAATGTATATTGAGTCCGCACACTCAGTGCTATATAATCAACTCGCACACTTAGTGCTACGTAATCAAATCGCACACTTAGTGCTACATAGTCAAACTCGCACACTTAGTGCCGCATGGTCAATTCGCACACTTAGTGCATCATATTCATTTCGCACACTTAGTGCAACATAGTCAAATCGCACACTTAGTGCTGTACAATTTAATCCCGCGCACTTAGCGCCAATCTCATGGTCATAAATGGTTATACCCGCACGTTTAGTGCCGAGATCAACAACTCAGTACATCTTACCTCTTTTCATTCAACAATTTCATCATCACATACGTACATGCATATATATATGTATATTTATTCATTCCATTCAGCATCAATACATAAACATTATGACCATTTGAAATGATACCAACTACATGCTTAATGACTTACTTTATGTTGGGTAAAATAATTCCGAGTCGGCTACTCGATGACCTTCGATTTCCCCTTGTTGGACACCTCTCCTTTAGGTTCTTGAGCTTAAATAAACAAATCAACTAGTTTAATTACCTTGCTAGTTATTTATAAAAATACACATATCATCCCAACTCGACACAAGAGTCAAATTCATCACTCAAACATTCACACCAATCTATTTGAATATTTTGGCCGAAACCCTCAATTGGCTATCATAGCCTTAATATTTCAATATAAACATGTATACATCAAAGGCAATTTTAAACACTTAACCCTTATACTCAATAATGAAACCAAACCGTATACCTAATTATTAAACACATCACTTCCAAATGCATGTATTAACTAACATATATCCAATCCACATGCCAAGTTACCATGAATAAATTAAACTTATATATATATATAACCTTTCATACCCTTGTATCTAATGTCATAAGAATAGCCGAATGTCCAAATTAACCAAGCTTAAAGATTTAACCTTCAACACTTTAATATTCCACAACCTATTCTTCAAGGCTTCAAATATAAAGTGATTAACATTTATACTCTTATGCCGAATTAGCTAACACTTTTAATCCATAGCCGAATGTCATTAAACCTAAACCACCTTGAAAATTTTACTTATCACCTCATACCTTATTATCAAATTGAACTAATTATGCTTATAAAAATGATATCAAACCGAAACCTTTTGATAATTAAGCCTCTAATTATTTATTTCAATTACCCAAACGAAATTTTCTCACATTTAACACTTATTTACCAACCAATTGTTGAAGACAAACAAAATCTCATTTCCTCCCTTGACAACCACAACCGAAAGCTCAAATCAACCTACTTGGCCAAACATCAAACCTCCTAACAATCAAAACTTAAGCCATGGAATGATTAGAACTTGAACTAACCATCTTCTTTATACAAAATTTTCCAAGGGTTTCAAGGTACTTACCTCTTCTTAATCCTCATCCAAACCGAACATAAGCAAGAGAACTCTTTCTTCTTCCTTTGATTTTTCGGTCAAGAAGAGCAAATAGGATGAAGCCTTTTTTTTTTCTTCTAGTTTCGGCAAAATGGGGGAGCAAGGATGAAACAACTTTGGTTTCTCCTCCCACTCCCCTCATATTTTATTGTTCTTAACACAACATGTTGTCATAAACTTTTTATAATATGTTTTACCCATCACCATTTGCCTATCCACTTTGTCATGGCCGGCCACTACTATTTAGGGAGGGGGAATTTGACATGCAAGTCCCCTTTTTCTTCCACATGCACTAATAGGTCCTCATGCATTGACCTATCACATTTTAAAATTTTCTCATATAAGTCCTATTGACTAAATTCACATGCAATCGACTAAATCGAAGCTTGAAATTTTCACACATTCATGATTACATATTCTAGACAATAAACATCACATTCAAACCTTTCGGTGACTCAGTTTAGCGGTCCCGAAACCACTCCCCGACTAGGGTCAATTTTGGGCTGTCACAACTCTCCCTCACTTAAGAAATTTTCGTCCTCGAAAATCTTACCGGTAAATAGGTTTGGATATCGTTCTTTCATCAAGCTCTCGGGTTCCCAGGTTGCTTCCTCGATCCCGTGTTTGAGCCACAACACCTTAACCAACGAAACCCTTTTATTTCGCAACTCTTTCACTTCACGAGCTAGGATACGAATCGGTTCTTCTTCATAGCTCAAGTCAGATTGAATTTCAACTTCTAAGGGATTAATCACATGTGACGGATCGGATCTATAACGTCGAAGCATTGAAACATGGAAGACATCGTGCATCCTTTCAAGTTCAGGGGCAAAATCAATCTATATGCAACCGGCCCCACTCGTTCGGAAATTTCGTACAGCCCAATGAATCTTGGGCTCAACTTGCCTTTACGGCCAAATCTGAGTACCTTCTTCCAAGGTGACACTTTAAGAAACACTTTATCTCCCACCTGATATTCAATGTCCTTTCGTTTTAAATCCGCATACGATTTTTGACGATCTGTGGCTACCTTCAGACTTTTGCAGATTACCTTTACTTTTTGTTCGGCATCTTTAATCAAATCAACTCCGAAAATTTTACTTTCACCAAGCTCGGTCCAAACAATGGCGTACGGCATTTACGACCGTACAAAGCCTCATAAGGTGCCATCTTAATACTTGATTGAAAACTATTGTTGTAAGCGAATTCAATCAAAGGTAAATACCGTTCCCATGAACTACTGAACTCGAGGATGCAACATCTCAACATATCCTCAAGTATCTGAATTATCCGCTCGGATTGACCATCGGTTTGGGGGTGAAAAGCGGTGCTAAATTGCAGCTTGGTACCCAAAGCTTCTTGC